>NC_083381.1:22983125-23292500 GCF_031755915.1 Ziziphus jujuba | reverse complement strand
GGTTCTTTGGCGTGGTTGAGCAAATGAGAATGCGTAATTGATTGGAGGGAAAAAAAGAGTGCTTGTGGTGGTGTGTGCGGAGGGAAAAAAGGTAATCAGAAGCAGAGGCGACAATGCTTCTGGGACGCCCTCGTTTCCTAGCTGTTTTGCATTTTTGAAGTGTGAGTGAAAGATTTCAAATTGGGGAATTGCTATTTGAATGTTGGTTCCGATAAATTTTTTTATTATTGTTTTTAATATATTCTCTTTTTCTTTTTTCTTTTTCCTTTTTTTTTTTTTGATGAATTAATATATTCTTTTCTGAATGTATTAGGTTTTACTCTTCTGATTTTACCAAATTATCCTCCATATTCTCAAATCATTTTTCTTTAATTTGATTTGATTTGAGTTTCAAAAGTCAATTATCTTTTTTTTTTTCTCTTTTTTGACTTTCAATGAAATTTGGAAACTAATAATGTGTTATTCCCAAAAAAAAAAAAAAAAAACTAACTTTGAAATTAACAGATTCTGCACTTGAAACATTTTTTTTTTTTTGGGAAAAGTGACCAAAAAAAAAAAAACTAGAAGATAATTTTTAGAAATTTGTCAACTAAGAAGGTTTATTTGGGCATGATGATCTCTAAAAGCGTAAAAAGACAGGAGGAGAAATTTCCTGTAATCAAAGTCAAACTTAAAAAAGATGTGAGGTAGCTTTAGTTTCAAACTTGAGTGGTACAGGTAAACCAAAGGACACTCATCAAGACTAATTGACACAATTCATTGCAGTTGGATCTCAATTTTTTAGGACATCCTACAGGGCCACAAGCCAACAAAAGTAGCAACTTATTTATTTCACCAAGAAGAAGTGGTTTTGACTTGAAACCAATAAAAAAACAAAAAAGAGGAAACCTTCTTAAAAAAGAACTCTGACCCTCAACCTGACCATTGAAATCCCAATTGTACACATATCACATTAGACCCTTGTAAGAAAGATTTCTTGTTTTCAAATACCCTTAGAACTAGATGTATTTAATGAAATACTCCATTTAATTAAGAAATTGATTCTAACACAACCAACCTCAAAGTTAGATTTTCTTCTTAACTTGTCCAACGAAAAAGCACTTCAGGAATTCCAATTGTCAAATAGTAGGCAAGCTGTAATTGCAAAATGGGATTTCTTGTAGAGAAAAAGTTCACTTTCTGTAGAGTCAGTTCAAACATTTAATTTGTGTGCATTATTTGGAGGTCCTAGTATGTTTTCTAAGCATGGAAATAAAAATAAAAAAAGGGTTGAAACTTAAAAAGGTGAGATGTTGTCCTTTTTGTTTATGGGTTACAGAAATATAAGCATTTGGTCATTTTTGCTTTGCTAGTTTGATAATGGAGTACTTGATTTGATTTAGATCTTACCTGCTTCTCTTTCAGTTTTGGTACTACCTCTGCCTTTTGAAAGTTCAAACATGTAAAAAACTAATAATACCCAATTAAGCCTAACCCTCTATTTTCCTTTCTTTGTTTTTTTTTTTTTTTTTTCCCCATTTCTTTTTTCTTGTACCCTTTTCCTTTTCTTCCTTTGCTATCATGGAAAATAGAAAAAGGGTGAGAATCTTGTAAATCTTAAGAATTTTAAGACGATGTGAAAGTAGGAAAATAATAAAATGCTCATATATATAATATAATGTCTTTGTCAAACTTGTAGTATGCAATATGTGACTTTGGATTAGATTTATGAACTTGATAATTGGAAATAAAGATGCTCATGGATGTAACCTGACCAAACTAAAGGGTGGAACTTGTCAAAAGTTAAAACAAAGTGGGATTTGGTAGCTTGTTTTTTTGAGACAGAAGTTACTTAAGGGTCTAACATCCCCACCCCACATGCTAATCCACCGCATAATAGAGCAAGCAAATAATGACAAAAAGAAAGATAGCCAAAATCAATACACCTATCAACCTTTTATATAGATTATTGGGTTTGGTTTAGTGAAGGAAAATTAGGAAAATTATTGTTTTAGCTTTTACTTTTCTCCTCCAAGATAATTGCATCATGTTTGATAGAGAACCTAACAGGGCCTGTTCTTATCTTTTATCACATAATATAGATTGAAAAGGCTGACAAAAATTAGAATGGTAACTCTCAATATTAAAGTATTTAAATTTTGTGAGACCAAAAATTTAATGGTAAATTTAGAATAGTAACTCTCAATATTAAAGGATTTAACTTTTGTGAGACCAAAAATTTAATGGTACTTTGGATTCCCAAACTCTTCAATCATAAACAAGTTTGATCCACTTATGAAATATATATATATATATATATATATATTTGTGATTTGGGTATTATTATAATTTTTTTTAAGATCATATGAAAATATGATACTCAAATTCTTTAAAAGTATGATATAATGATCTTTTACAAAATGAGATTTAGATATAATCTATGTTGGGATGTTGGTAGAGCCATCTCCATAGGCTAATTTGCAAGAAACATGGCAAAATGGTTTCATGTGGAGGCATGAAGAATCAACACAGCTAGGAGAAACCCCATGTTCTTACCACTGAGGCATTCAACTCTGTGTGGCTAAAATAAGATAAATTGTGGTGCCCATATGCAGCCAACCTTATTAATCAGAAATATTTTTATACATATAAATCTGAAACTTTCTATGAGTGACTAACTCTCAAAAAATAAAAATATATGTCAGAGCCGTTTCAGAGATTATATTGTTAGAAAATTCTCAAAGGAAATTGAGTACTTTTGTCCAAAGGGAAAGTGAATAAGGGGACCAAAAGCACTTTAGGGAAAGGAAAACAGAGGACCACGTTTTTCCTTTGTCTATCATTTAGGGCATCTGCATTTTCTTTGACCCATCCATCAATCTATGTGCCTTTTTGTTATCCTAATTATTATCATACAAAGATGCATTACAAATATGTTATACATATAATTTTTAAATGGAATTTTTTATTTCCTCAGGCTGACTTGAGTTTTTCCACTTTATTTCACTGAAAAAAAAAAAAAAAGGGGGCGCAAATCCCAATCGCTTAGCCAGAAACCAACCAGGACCAATATTTACCAAATTTGCCTCTTTCTTGTCAACTTCAAATTTATACATGCCAATGGTCATTTTGTAAGAGAATTTTCATCTAAATCATTTTTCCACACACTTAGTAAAGGTATATCACGATCAAAATCATACTCATTCATAGGAACAATTTTTTTTTTTTTTTCCTTCACACATAAAAAACCAATTTGAGATAAGTCAAAGAAAAAAAATAATTAATTACATTTCATGAACTAGTTGGAATGACAACTGGTCCTCATATAAAATTAGTAACCAGGCGTCTAATTGACGCTTGGCATCTTGTGGCTATGACTATTACTTTATAATAGTTTACTTTTCTAATCGTAAAAGCACAAAACAGAGTTATCTATTATATGAATTAAGTATAACCAAGGATTTAAGTTGCAAAACTACAAAACTATAAAGTGTGAAAGTGCACCATGAAAAATGTTAGACTAAGTTGATAGTATAAAGTATATTAAGCTTGATTAGATTCAATGAATATGTATTTTTAAAAAGCATATATATACATGTATAGTCAAAATCCGTTTAAACTTATATGGAATTCTTTTTTGTCACAAGTAAGCATGAGAAGGAAGAAAAGAAAGGGATTAGTTGGTGATATTTTACAATTTCCCGCCGTTTGGCTGTAAGTTAGTGTTTGGAGTGACATTTTAGGTGAATAATATGTGATTGAGAAGAGCGGTTGAACTTTTTGCCCCACTCACAGATTACGTTTTTGAGTCACTTAAAAAAAACACTTTGCAAAAACAATGTCACTTTCATTGAGATGTAGAAGGTGAAGGTATTGCTTTGATCTAGAGTTTTGGGTCATTTATTCTATATGGACCATTGAATTTGACACAATCTCCATTGACACTTGTGCTCCTTTGTCTCATCTTTATCATGGATGGTTTTTCTTTTTCTTTTTTTCTTTTACGTCTTTTATCAAGGACGACTTGCTTTTTATGATCTTTTATAATTGTTTTTATTATTATTTTTCTTTGTAGAATATGTTCATTCTAACTAAATATCATATCGGGTAGCTATGTTGTTTGCACAAAAAGGATAGCTATTTCACAAAAATGGTAGATATGTAAATTCATAGCATATTTGTATAAAATATTGGAGACAAAAAATGCTATTGATATTAAAATATTTATCAAATAATTATCAATATATTATTCGTTGATATATTTATATAAATATTAAAATAAATAAGTAAATAAAAAATTAATTCAATGCTGTTATATTATTTTATCACATGTGATAAATAAATTTAATGAATATTTTAAACAGTATAATTTTGAGATTTGGTTTTGCAATTCTTACTATTTTTTTCATTAATTTTGATTTTTGGGCAATAATTTTTTTGGGAATTAAGTTATTATTCATTATTGTTAGGGGAAAAAAAAAAGTTATTATTCATTATTCCCCATTTTGTTCTCGTGGGTCGTTCAAGAATCATTAGGTTCGGTTAGTGATATCGGCCTAATAGACCAACTTTGCTGAAGCCCAAGTTCTCTTGTAAAGGCCCATTATCTTTTGTTAACAAAAAAGCCCGTTTAGTTATGGGTCTTCAAAATTCAACATTTAACACCTTCACAAATTTTCCCCAAAAACAGAAAACAAAACAAAACCAAAAAAAAAGCACCTTCACAAATTCCAAAACATGGCTAAATAATCTTCCAGTCATCTAATTCTCTTTTTATTTATTTCATTTCTCCGAATGTACAGTTTTTCTATAAGGTGTATTTAGGAACACTCCTGCCAAATAGAAACTACCACAATTTTGTTGTGGATAGAAATGATGCATTTTTTTACAGGACATCTTGAAGTTTTATTCCTTTCATATTTTATCCTTCTTTTTATTCCTTTCATTATTTTCTTCATTTATTAATTTAATTATTTTATCTTTCTTTTTTCTTTTCTTTTTTATATTTTTTTCAAGAATCTTGATTAATAACAAGTGTCTACCTTTGTACTAACTAAACAAAGGGAAGCTATAAGTACTTATAAGTTAGGCACACACAAGTCAGGCACACTTTTTTTCTTTTTTTCTCTCAAAACTCAAAACCCAATTCTCTCTGTTTTCTGAAAATGGCAAAGACCAATAAAGTGTATAACCAAGTGATTGATGAGGTTGGTAAAAAAATGCAACAAGTGTTCAGTGAAAAAAGTAGTTCCGACTCTATTCATCTTCTTCAGCAGGTAATTAAGTTTTTCTTGGTATATATTTTTCTAAATGTAAGTGCTTATAATTTGATTACAGTCTGATTATTTAAATACCTAATAAATGTTCCAGTTATGGAGGAACAAACTGGTAGAAAGTGGAGTTATACAAAGTCCAAGTGAAAAAAGCACTACTACTTCTGAAATTGTTCAACCCCTTGTTTTTGATCTTAACGTACCCTTAAAGATGCCAAAGCCAACTCCATTGGAAACAAGTTCTCGAAAATCTCATTGCTTCCCTGCCAAGCAAGTTAATGATAAGGAATTGGTACCAGATATGAAATGCAGAAGAATTCCTCCTTTCATGGTAACTAATTTTATTCCCTAAGTATCATGCATGGACTTTTTTGTGCATTATTAATGGTTATAAAATATATATATATATATATATATATATATGTTGATTTTCTTAGACTTCCAATGCTGTTTTATCTATGTCATTTTCAGAGACAGTCATCCTCTGGCCCTTCTCGACCTTGGCTACTCTTTAACCCTGTTGGTGTTGATCATGATACAAATCTTGGTAAGCTTTTGGGGTTTGTATTTCAAAATTTTCTGTAATGTAAGAATGACTTCATGAGTTTTATAGAATTTTGATACTACAAGATATGTTCCTCTTTAATTATTTTTCCAATTTTTGCAGCTTCTAAGAGAACAAGGGAGGATCAGGAATGTCCAATTGAACAACAGGCTCCAATGAAGGTAAGCTTTCTTTTATTATGTATATATGTATGTATACATATATATATATATATATATATATATATATATAGCCTTTTTTCTCAGTCAATGCAGTTAATTTTTTGGTTCCCGCTTGCACTTGACAGATTAGACTGACAAACATAAACATGGTTTTGCTTTCCTTCTGTACATTTGTAATTCCATGGCATTGGCAGTATGATTGGGTTTTGAATATCTGTTTTATAAGTGGCCTACTTGGTAACCTTATAGAGTACCAAACATGCTGACTAAAAGTTGTTTTGAAAATAATAGACATGATTAACGACAATATTGTAAACGTTTATCTTCTTTGCTGTTTATGGTCCAAGAGTTAAAGATTTTTGGCTTTTATATTTCTCAATATCCCCAATGTAAATTAAGTTTTCTGTCATAAATGGCAAAATAAAAAACTCTTCCAATTTACCTCTTTTATTCTACATGTTCAACACATTACTTGTCTTTAAGTAGGTTTCCTACTTTCTACAACTGTAGAGTATGATATTAATGCCATGATGTTTATGCCTTTGTTCTTACAAATGGGAATGTATATTTTAAACTTCGTAACCAATTTTTTTTTTTTTTTTTTTTTTTTTTTTTTGTTTCTAAAAATTTTGGCACATCCTGCTCTTAGGTTTAATTAAGTTTGTTTTAATATTCTACTATGGTTATGTTTCTCTATCATTAGAAAGAATGTGTGTGTGTGTGTGTGAAACAAATTAGAAAGAAGAGAGAATATATCACTAAGTATTTCAAAATAATTGTAATTCTACCTTCTATTAAATGCATTTCATATTCAGTATTTTTATTTTCAGGATTCCATAATGCCTTCAAAAAAAAGGAGAGGGAAGCACTGCTTGCAAGGTTTTTCTTCAGATGGACAGGTCTAATAGGAATTTTTTGCCCCCTTTTTTTCTTGTCATATTCAAGTATTCAGCACAATTCACAAGCTTATTTGTTTTCTCTAGTTTGGATTTTGTAAAAATGAATTGAAAATCGCAAACTCTATTACCAGGAATCCAGAGGACCTAGTTTATTATAATATTTTTGCCATTTTAAACCCTTTTATGTAACTCATATATGTTTTTATTTAAAACTAAAAAATGTAACTCATATATGATATATATCTATATATATATATATATATATATATGCCCTTAACATATACATAAGGACTATTGCCATATTAGCTTACACTTTTATTAAACAATAAATTCTAATAAAGTTTGATATAACCAAACTTCTACGAACCTTGATTAGACCTGCTATATTTCCTTTCATTGACAGAAGAGTTGGAATTTCTCAAAACTTCTTTCAAGTATACTCTACTTTCATCCTATAATAGTTTTAGATCTATAAGATGGACAAATTACTATAATATTCAATAAATATATGATATAACCACACTTCTATCTACCTTGTTTAGTCCTGCTTTGTTACTTTAAATTACAGAAGAGTTAGACTTCCTCCTCAAAACTCCTTTTAGATTTCACCTTCATCCTAAAGAATTAAGATCTATAATGGCCAAATTACTATTATCTTTTTTGATTGTGTTTTGCTGTATTGGAGGAATTTTTGATATTAGTCATTCTCTCTCCCTCTATAACATTTAGTTTCACTATGACCTAGTGTTTTCTTGTCTCTGGTTTCGAATACGGGACCTGAAATGCTGTCACTAAGTTTTCAATTTCACCCTCTCAAAAAAATAAATAAATAAATAAATAAAATAAAATAAAATAGTATCATCAAAGGACTTGAAAAATGGTGCTGGGGTGTCTTCCATGCTATAAATCCCAGGTCTCTCTTAGGGACGCCTCATTAATTGATCCTGGAGGAAAGATTTTCTTCAAAATTGAAGACTGTCAGCACCTTTTGTGATGTTAAAAAACTATTCAATCATGTATGTATCATTTATTTCTTTTTTTTTTTGTTTTTTTTTTAATTTGAATATAAAAATCGAAACCCATAAATCATTTCAGATATTCTCCATTTCAATGACGTGGGAGTTTCCAACCACCAAGAACTAAAGACAGCTTGATGAACAACCTTAATGTAAAGGAGGATGAGGTAATGATAAATTGACAATGATCATGATCATCAATTAGAAAATATAAACAACTCTTGTGGTATTGCCAAATTCTTAGAAATTATTATGGTTAGGATGGATTTTAATTGAATGGACCGTATGTATAATCCTTACAGTAAAACCAACATAGGCAACATTATTTAGTATTTTAATTTTCATATTTATAGAACTGGTTGGATGTTATTGAACTTTGTTTTGTTTGTTTTTTCTAATGAAATTTAAAACTAAAATGCTAGAAAAATAACCAAATTTTAATAGCCACAAAAATCACAACCCTATTATTAAATATGAGAGAATCTTTACTTGTAGATCATGGAATTGTAAGTGGTCTCACTGTATGTTGCATTTATATAAAGAAATGTCACACCTGTTAGCCTATGGCAGACCATACAACTGAATAATTATTTTCCTACCAAAAAACCTAAAAACATGAAGATGAATTAAATGAAATCTTCAATAATCTTCAACGATTTTCCACCATAATTTTCAACCACCATGTTTAACATTAAAAACTAGCACAAAGTTTTCCTTGCTCAAAAAATTTTATTTTCCTTTCTTCTTTTTTTTTTTTTTTGGTTGGTGTGTTGTAGAAAACAAAATAAATGGAATGATAAAGCAAAGAAATGTTGCCAGAACAAAAATGACACCTAAGCTGGTTTTATCTTCATCCATATAAGTTCAAAGGTGGGTGGCCCATAGTCACTGACCCTTCATACATTTGGTTGATTGAATTTTAATCCAAAGAAAATCTGACAACAAAAAGTAATTAAATATCATTGCTTCTTAGAATATTTGACTACTTATTGTGCCGTTGCTCATATGGTCCAAAACCCCAAACCAATCCTTATCCTTCTATATGTTTCCCTTTTTTTTTCTTTTTTTTTCCCCCTTAACTTTTTTTCTAATTGCATTTTGAAGCTAAATCCTAAGAATTGGAAAGAAATTAAATACTGAAAAAAGAAGTTTGTTTGTGTTTGACTATGCAATCTTAATTCACAAAATTAATTTTTCCTGTTTTGTTGCCTTTTTTTCGTTGATGTTTGTAAAACACTTCACGCACATAGAAATAATAAAAATAATAATGAGGACCATTCTTGTTGGTTTTGGTTTACTAAAAACCATCTGAAAATCACATCAAAATTGTCTTTTTCCTTATGCAAGCATCCAATTATTTTATATGCTTTTTTGAATTGTATTTTTTTTTAATGGAAAAAAAAAAAAAAAAAACCCTTTAAAATCTTGGAATCCATCTTTTTCGCCCTTTTTTCTATAATGGTTTTTGGCTGTATGACCACTCATTTCCCATTGTATAAACAATCAATCTGTTTGACTGTTAAAAAATATACGCCCTGTCGGTGTTTTGACCGTTTGACCATTTGGCAAGTGGCCATATAACTCGTATAATTTAGACTGCTTTTTCACATTTTTATATAACAGAGATTGCTACTATTATTATTATTATTATTATTATTATTATTATAATATAGCATGTATATACAATGCAAAGTTTTAAATGTGTGAGCCAGATAAAAATCAAATGGAACACATCAAAAATAAAGAAAAACAAAAAAAGTTTCCAAGTACCAAACCATTGTTTTGTTTTCATGAATATTCTTATGTAATCCATTTTTCTAACTTATAATTTCAAACAATTTTATCTCATAAAAATATATATATATATGCTTATAAATTTTAAGAATAATAATGTTTTTTCTTTATTTACTCCTCATATTAATCATTATTATCACTCACCCACTTAACCACGCCTTCTAATCATCGGCTAGTTTTTAATCATAGCTCAATGATATATTAAAGTTTGGTATCACGGTTTAATTTTTTTATTTCTTTTCCTTTTATAATAGTTTGTTTACCCAAATAAGAAAATTTTATTTTGGAATAAAAAATTTACAATTTTCTAATTAATTCAGAAACTCAAAATAAAGCCCAGACCAGAAGCAACATGAACCAAAAACTGAAAATTCTGTTTAAGAACCTTTTTTCAACGCCTTTTTTTCTTATTATTTTCGATAATCAGCAAGAAAAAGGTGTATTGAAAAAAAAAAAAAGAAACAAAAAAAAAAGAGCATAAAATCAGAAACTCTCGTGCAATAGATACAATTCCCAAAAAATTCATGTGCATGTTTGGTGACTAAACTCGTTCAACATCCACCGTCAGATCTAATTACTATATAATTTTTTTTTTCCATCATAATAATCAACATTTTTTTTTTTTTTACACAAAATATATGTCAATCACAGCCTAATAACATTATCAAATCCGGAATCCCTCTAAAATCTAAACCGGTACAAATGGCCGAATCAAAGGAGCTTTATCGTAGCAAAAAGGAGCTGCCGGATGCTGCCACTTCTTGAACGCCACCGCCGTTGCCGCCGGCTTCTCCGGCTCAGCGCTCTGATGATGATGCCGATGCTCCTCCCTTGATTTAATCTCCACCGTCCGTTCTATGGCCTTAGGCGACGTGGGAGATACCAGCGGAGATAGGAGTGGGATCGCGATGTTCCAATCTGAAACTGGACTGATTTGGAGGGAAGCCGGAGCTCGACGCTGAAGCCGGCTCGGTGGTCGGCAAGTTCCCGTAGCTGCCTTTGTTCTGGATGAGTCAGCCATGGATTTTAAGATTGAGGAAACCCTAGCTCCGGCGAAACACAGAGAGAGAGAGAGAGAGAGAGAAGGTTAGGTTTGGGTATGTTTTGTGAGAAGAGAGAGAGAGAGAGAGAGAGAGAGAGATGTGGAAGAGAGGAAGGGAGGGGTTGGGAATTATAAGAGAGTTGGGCTGGCATGTGGTGTGCACGTGTATGGAGGTCCCCGATGAAAAGAGTCATAGATAAAAGATTGGTTGGAATTGGTATTGGATTTTTGTGTTGTCACACGGCTTGGCTGGCTTATCAGCCGCGATTTTTTTATCTGGTTTTTCTAACTTTTTTTTTTTCACCTTTCTTTCTTCATTTGCTTTATCTACCTAATTATTATTCCTGTCTTTTATGCATTGAATTAATTCTGATCAAATTTTCAACTTGTTTTCTCTCATATTAGAAACAATCAATCAATTTTTATAACGTCTTTTTTTTTTTATTTATGGTTTTTCATTTTTGGCACCAATGCCTTTTATAATTTTAACTTCTTATTTTAAAAAAAAAAACCTCTATAGTTTTGAATTAATGCCAATATTATTTGTAAAATTGTAGCTTTAAAATTTTCATTACATGACTTTTTTTAACTATGAAAGATGCACATTTCACATAAAAAGAAAAAAATTTCTTTTGAATAAGGCATATTTAAATTGAAAATTTTATTTAGCTAATATGATAGGATCAATTCTGTAAAAACAAAAAAAGTGTAAAAATATTAAAACTTGAACTAAATAGTATATTAGTGCCAAAATTCTAATTTTTATTAGAAAAATAAAGTTCTGATTACTTATGGCTTAAGGGTAAATTGTTCAATGTAAATGATTGCTAACGCTTGGTTCATATGATGATAATCAAAACAAGACAAATTATTTCAACTACAATTTTCTGTCTTTTTTTTTTTTTTTTTTTTTTAACTTGTGGGTGGAACAATTTTTTGTCAGTATGGTCAAAAACAAAAACAATGTCAGGTTATTTTATTTTTCTTAATATAAAAGTTATATGTGCTTGTCCACATATATCGGAACAAAATTATAAGAACAAAATTTTTAGTAAGAAAAAACTAATTATTAAATTCATTTTTAATTTCATCAACATAAATTAGCCCGTAAATTTTTCTTCCAATTCTAAAATCAATTTTTTAATTTATGTTATTAATTATCGTAGAAGATGAAATGTGAATAGGATTAGTAAAGAATAACCTTGGCAAAGATTTAAACCTAAAAGCAAGTTTAGCAATCTTAGTCCAAATAAATTAAATCAAAATACATAATTTCATTTTTAATAAATCTTTACTTTCAACCAAATTGATATTTTTGACCAACAAACAACAAGGTTAAAAATTAAAATAAACATAAATAATTCATCACATTTAGTGCATGTGAAAAAAAGACTTCATAGTTCTTACATCCTCTTAAAACATTCTAATCATTAATTTTAATAAAAATTAGATTGAAGATAGAAAATCTTGAAACTTCTCCAATTTGTTTGGAAACATGGTGGGTGGTTTTAGAATTTTATGAGTCTTTGGGATACAGTTGAATTTTAATTTTGAAGCCGAGTAGAAGGAAATTCATTAGCCAGCTGAAGCCGAGAGTCTTACCAATAAAAACCAAAAGGACACAACAAAGAGCATCATATATATATATATATATTAATATTCAGTCAAAGGCTGAGAGTTTTCGACGAAGTGGGACCCACACTACCCACGGTCCCACCGCCCCAACTGAAACCGTGGAGTAGGGATCTTTTTAGGAACTTTTCTAACTTCACCGTGGGTTTTTGACCCCGTAAACGGAAACACGGAAACTAAAAAATTGCTTCTAATCGACGTCATAAAACGGTGACGTTTAAACCGATGGTCGCCACGTCGCACCATCTTAGTCCTCCTAATTCCTGCCCCAGTTTTAATATAGTTTGTAGTCAGATCCAGCGGCTCATATCTGAGTTACGTGGTCAATCATACACCTTGAAAAATACCCAGATCCGATGGACACGTGTAAGGTCCATATTTGCTGTCATGTTCTATTGTCTTTTGGCTATTATTTATGTATCAGTGACAGCTAGGCCAATGAAAAGCTGCGGCTGAGACTAAAACCGTCAAAAAACTGGAGCTTTTTAGTCAAGGGTACAACCGTCGTTTAGGGAATATTCGAGTGCTTTCATTTTTTTATACCTTCTCTTTTACATTTGTAGATGCTAGCAGGAATAATACACTGTTGCTAGTCAAATGTCTAAAAATTCAAAACACAATTTTGGCTTTTTGTTTTTTGTTTTTTTTCAACCTTTTTTTTTTTTTACCACTAGTAATGCCAAAATTTACAAAATTGGGCTCCTTGGGACTACACAAGGAAAGCCCCAGGCTGAATGACATAGATACAATACTTTTGAAAAGCCTACCTTCAAAAAGCTTGAAAACCAGAATGGCTTTTGGGTTTTCATCTAAAAAGCATTTTGAGTTCCTCAATTCTAGCAGAGCGAACTTCTTCATCGGTGAGTGCTCCAGTAATCATCCTCTGCTTCCTTGCCTGAACCTGTTGCAACCGCTCCTCAACGGTGTCCTGTCCACATTGGTTTAAATCCATTTGTCAAATGAAGGGAATAATGTAGAAGTACCAACAACCTATAAGTGTATTGACATTAAGAATGAAGTTTGATGTGGAAACTATTTTATCTTGGTTTTCATAGAGCATATACTTTGATTGGCCCAGTCAACCTGTTAGGAATTCTTAAGGGTACAAAAATTTCGAGTTTCAGAAGCTCCAGGTCAAATTTGACACATTCTATTACTAATCATTTCTAGAAACTTGAATCAGTTCTAGATAGTTTGAAGAACTCTGGTGACAACAACCTTACCTTGACAATGAATTTTCTAACCAAAACTTTACGTTTCTGGCCGAATCGATGAATTCGCATGATTGCTTGCTCCTCGACTGCAGGATTCCACCATGGATCCTGGATGTGTAAAACATAGATAATATGAGATTCAAGAGAAAAGATTGGTTTTTGTAAGTGGAGCAAAAGAATGAAAACAAGAGAACAAAGATAGAGATATACCATTACAAAGACATTAGATGCTGCAGTCAAATTCAAGCCCACACCACCAGCTTTCAAAGACATTAGCAATACCTGAATTGTAAAACACACAAGATTATAGTCAAAGCCAAAAATTGTCAAACTTACAGAAGCAAAGAATAATAGAGCTCGAAGTAGCTAATACCATTTTCTGTTTAGTCTCATTGAACTCCTTCAGAACCCTCTCCCTTTGTTTCTGCATCAGCTTCCCATCGAACCTCAAGAACCCAATTCCTCTTCTCTTCAAAGGGATCTCCAAGAGATCCAAAAATGCAGTCCATTGACTGAATATAATGCTCCTTTCACCAGAACCTGAGCTTCGTATTCGTTCCAAGCACTCCAAGAGTTTTATAATCTTCGATGATTCCTTCCAGTTCTTCTCAACATCAACCTGAAACCGGCTTTCTGAAGGACATGTTATAAGCTCGTTCTTTGTGACCACTTGCCGACAGATAGGACACAGCCCAACTGTTGATGTCCGCCAGCTCGAAAGGAGACATTCCCTGCACATCCTATGAGCACAGGGTGTAAGTACAGGGTCATCTGCAGACTCCAAGCATATTGGGCACTCTGTATTTTCGCCCCGCCGGATGCCATCAACAACCTCTTCAACATATGCTCTTGAGGGGACAGCCTGTTTTGAAGGAGCAGAATCAGGAATTGTTTCAAGAAATCTTCTAGCAAGTCTTTCTAAGTCTGCAAACTTTTGGGTATCACATCGACTGCATAATTCAGCAAAGAATATCAGAAGCCATCAAATGAAATGAACTTGGAAGGCAAAACAATGTCACTTTGATTGATATATGCAAATGCATTCCCACCTCATAACAAGAAATGGATGGTTACAACACTGCCTCAGTCGAAGTAGCAGCTCAAGGATGTTAGCATAGTTGTGAAGAACCTTTCCTTGTGCCACAAACTGGTCAAATTGGACCTGTTAACAAAAAATGGTAAGCTTCATGGTTGACAGAATCAATTGCTGAAGAGGCTGGTAATGAAAGCAGAACAGTTGCTTAAATGCTATTGAAATGTAGAAGCAATGAATTTAACCATTGGTTGAAATTCTAACAGATTGAGACTGACAAAAAATGGTGAGCCAAGAGTTTTAACTGGGCTTTAACTTACTTTAGATCTTTTAAATAGGGCATCATAAAAATCATGTTCAGCTTCTGACTGCTCACACTCGATGATCTGAATGTCTGCTGGAGGGAGATCAAGTATGGGCCTGATTTCACATTTACAAGACATTAAATTGATGCCATAAAAGAGTTCTCATCGCGGTAAATTCAAGAAGGAAGAAAAAGAGTCAAAGAAAGTAAGAATTTTATCACCTTCCTTCTTTATCCTTAGTGTCCTTTGTTCTCCTCAACATCAGCGGCCTTAAAATAGACTTTATCAATTTTATCCCTCTTGGATCACCATTCTCATACGGTCTTTGTATCAGTTTGTTCCACCTGCATGTAGGATATTATATTACAAATGTGAAGGCAGAAGTAGGAAAACCGAGAAGCTATATACTTGAGCTCTATTCTAAAGCTTGTATTAATATGCTTTGTTATACCATGCCCAGTTGCACCATGGCTCAACATGCAAGAAACAAAGAAGGCTGTAGAGGTCCTCTAAATTATTCTGCAACACATTGGTGGAAAATGAATTTCATCAATAATGTTGATTCTGAACTTTAAGGCTAGCAAACGGGCTAAAACTTCCAGAAGTTGGAAGACTAACAGGCGACAAATTCCATACAAAAGCCATTGTTTCACAGATCCATTACATCCCCTGCCAATATACAAATTCTACATGGAGAGAATGAAAGACCTGAAGAGGTGTTCCTGTGAGACACCATCTGCAATGTGAGGACAAAGCAAAAGCAGCCTGAGCACCTTGTGTTTTTGCGGATTTAATAGTATGGGCTTCATCTAGCACCACCCTATACCAGTCAATCCTATGGAAAATGCTGTTCTCTCCCTCCTGAACAAGGAATAAGGAACTATTTCATTTCATAGGATATTAAAACTCTAAAATAATAGAATGCATGAATTAGGTTAAGTAATTTGTTACATTTTTATAAGCGGAAGTTAAGACCCCATATGTTGTCAATACCACATCCTGTTCCGAAATTACTTTTGGATTATTGGTCCTTTCCCCACCATAATGAACCATAATGGAAATAGTATCTGGCTTTGAATGAGTTTCAAGCTCATCCTGGAAATTTTTAAGAGGATCAATAAATTACTTAACAAAAAAATAAATAAATAAATAAATAATCGGGCATTATATAAATTTTTTTGGAGTATTAGCAAGTATAACATTCAAGGGAAAAAAGGTTTCTTCAGCATGGTATACAAATTACTCAATACGGGAGAAGTGAGATTCACCTTCCACTGGCTCAACAAAGCCATGGGACAAACAATAAGAGTGCCACCCTTTGGTTTAAATGGGGCATCTGTATGATATTCTTGGTTTCTAGTATTAACTGTAGCATCTCCAATAAGCTCTTGGTTACCAGGAGTAGTTCTGTTTGGTCTTGTAAGAATTAGACCAATTGTCATCACAGTTTTCCCAAGTCCCATTGCATCTGCTAGGATCTAAAGACATTTTAAGTAGTAAATATGCAAATTAATAACCCCTAACAGCACACAAAATGAAACCCTAGTTATGTGCTACAAAGAAAATCTAATCTATGGAATAACTCACTCCTCCTCTTGCCATCTGTGTTGCAGTTGGAAATTGTGTGGTTGCCTCCCCTGAGAAGAGGTTCACATAGATTGAGGAAGCCCTCCTGATCAAAAGGATGTTCATTGAGTTACTTATTAGCTTTATGGATTTCAACGAATGGACTGTAATTCAAAAGGCAAGAAGGAAAAATTTTATCCACCCTTTTAGACTTTTATACACTTCAACCTCAAAAAACTACATACTCATCACATATACGATATGCTGCCCAGCAGGGATGAAGAGTTTTTGCTGCTTTTTCCACATCAATTCCCTTCTCTAGTTCCGTCATCCAATAAAGAGCTTCCTTCTGGTATGGCCTTAGATCACACATGAGTGTACTTGGGGGTTCCATCTCCTAAAATGTTAGGAAAGAAATAAAGATTGAGAGAGATTCAAAAGAAAAAGGAGAACAGTGATGACCTATAATACTTTGAATTCTTTAACCAAATAGCTATGTCATAAAATTACCATACCTCTAAGTTATATATATCTGCCGTACCAACAAGTCTATTCAGGGATGACTCTGAAATAGCTTGCTCATCTTTGCCTTGCTCTGGATACTGCTGGCAACCCTGTCTTCTTTTCACTATAGGCAGCATTGATGCAGCATCATCTTGATCACCCTGTTTTGATTTAAAAAATAAAACAAAAGTCCATTCCCACGATTGTTTAAGTTTCTATCATGAGGTGCAAAATAAATAGAACTGAAAGAAAAAGATATACATTCATTCATTCAACCTTTATAACACCGGAAGGCAAGAGCATTTCATTTAAACTACACAGATTATAATGTCGAAGAGAAATGTAAAATGAACAAGAGAGTAGCTCCACATACTTCTAAATTTAGTAGACGCTTCCGAGAATCAAGTTCCTCTGGGGTGAACTCAGCCTGGTTAGAGAAAAACACAAACATTATTTTAAAGCAAGACAAATAGATAAATAAAAATAAAAAATAAAAAGTAAAAAAAAAAGTGTTTGACGAATAGAAAATTAAAAAGTACGTTCTGATACGGCCTTATTTTCAGCAATCTGAAGAGAGTGAGGAGAGGATAAACCGTGGAGTCGATGTTCGAAGCATTTAGCTTCCAAGAATACTTGTCAACATCCGTAAATATTGAATGGTGAATATAAAAGCTGCAAAAAGCATAACAATCAAAACAACCAGAGCGACAAAACAGGGTTGATGTTAAAGGTAAACTTGGAAATCAAGGTGCTAAATGATAACAAAGCAAAACTCTTACCTCACATACAACATGATGTCTTGCATCATGAAGAGAACTGGTGGCGCGGCTACACAACGCGCATTAAGTTTAACCTTACCAGAATTTACAAGAGGAACAACACATTTTGTCCACTCCATTGGAAGTCGACCAATCTGAAAATTAATGCAAATAGGAAAACTTCACTTGCAAGTCCTAAATGATAAAGCACCCATAACTTAAATCGTATCGTAGTTCACCAATAAAGGAAAACTATACATAACTTTCTGGGAAAAACAATATTAATTTGGATAAACAATTAAGGAAAAGCATATGTACCTCTCCAAATCGCTTTGTTGAGAAGCGAACAATGGAGTTGAATTTCCCAATTGAGGTAGGATAAGAAAAATAGACAATCTCATTGTCCACCAATTTCCTGCCTTTGCTTGTTGAAAGTGCAGTGACGACTGTTCTTCCCACCAAAAACCAACCAGGCTCTTCAGGGAAATCCCCATCCTCCACTGGAAGAGAATTGAAAACTCGATCTTCAGCTCTTTCCTTCTTCACATCACAGGGTTTCTTCGAACCTGTTTGTTCTCTGTTCTTCATAAACTTCTCATGCATCGCTTTATAATCATCAAATGGCCACGGTTGGTTACTAACCGTTTCTTCCTTCACAGAGACCCTTTGCTCAACCCCCGAAGCATGTTCTTCTTTAACTGCCACAGTGGGTTTGCACTCGCTAACGGGATCAGCTTTCACAGGCACCGGCACCATTGATTCCTGTTGTTTCACCTGGGCATTTAAACATTCATCTTCAGGACCAACTTGACTCCTTGAGACCCCTATTTTATTCCGATGCTCATTGTCATTCTCGATATCGATATCTTTTTCCTCCTTGACCCGAATCTTTTCACTCAACCCACAAAGCGATTCAGCTTTCTCCGATCCTCTAACAAGTTCTTCTTTCATCTGGGTATCGAGATATTCTTCCGTTGACATTACTTTCACATTCGTAGCCCGAACAAACTCATCAAATTCCGCCATTCTTAACTCCATTCTTGACCTTGGGCTTATCGATTTCGACCTATGAAGCAAATGGCTCTCTTCTGGTTCATCCGAGACCTCTTGCTTTATCTGGGTTGAAATCCGAGCACCTGTGCTAGTGACAGTCCGCATAATGGTTATAGGCTTAGCGTTGTTGAGGGTGAACTTGATTGCCGCATCTGGGTCGTAGTGGGATTTCGATAGCGCCCGTAGAATATCCGATTCTGGCATTTCGGGACCGAAAAATGACTGGACCTTCTTGAAACTTTGTTCCTTTTCTAAGTGATCGATTTCCATTTGTTAAAATCATATACAATACAAAACCCACAAAAGAAAAAGGTTAGCGAAATATTGGATTCATATATGAAACTAGAGGTTTGAGAGCATAAGCTTCTGTTTTCAGAGAAGCAGAGATAGAAAGAAAGAGAGAAAGTGAGAAAAATAGGAGGGAAACTGTAGGGGACGAAATGGGGTTTTGAGAATTTGGCTTTTAAAGTGGGCGAATTTTGGCGCCAGACAAATTTACATTTCTTCGAATTCGCGGTTTTTTTCCACCCAAGCTGGTAAATAAAATGGACAAGTAAAAATTTTGACAAGTTTCTCACAAGGAAAGCAGGTTTTTTTTTTTTTTTTTTTTTTTTTTTTTTTCCAATACAATGTCGTTTGAAATGGACAAGAAATTAAATTGAAAAAACGACTCTTTTGGATGGAAATACGACGTTGCTTGATTATGCAAATCTCAACGTGAAAACAAATATTGAAGCTGATTTGTTCAAAAAGAAAATAAATATATATATTATTTAAGTGACATGATAATATTAATTGTGGATGCTTCTTGTTATTTGTCTTATTTTTATCTAAGATAATTATCTACTTTTAATTGTTTTTATTTAGATACTGGAATAAGACCCTCCTCCTCTACATAATATGCACTTAATACCCTCTCATCCTTACACATCTTCCTTCTTTTATCATTTTTATATATTTTTATAATAAGAAGCTCATTTTTATTTTATGATATTCTGATAAATAAGAATTAAGTTGTCAAAATAAAACTAACGACGAAAACATAAAATATTAAAATTAAATACGAATACATAATAAGCTTCGACGAAGCACATAATGGACCATAACATAAGTCTGTGATATGAAACACATATTTGATTAAACATGCCACGAACCACAATGGATCAAATGCTACACATTGCCACGAACCTATAATGGATTACATGCGGTGCATGCACATGTTAATCTTTTCAAAATAATCAATATATATAATACTTTATTAAATTAATCTTTATGATATATATTTGTAATCGTTTATATACAATTTTTTTTATTAATTATGTAATTTTTTTAATGTAAATATTAATTGCATACCAAACCAAAAATAAAATTTACCATAATGAATTTAAGTTATTTGTTATTTTTACTTTTTATAATATTTTAATCAATAAATAAAAAAAAAATGCTTAATTACACTGTACCCCCTTCTAGTTTTTCTTAATTACAACTAAATACCTTTAGATTTACTATAATTATATCCGTACCCCTTTCCATTAAAATTCATCCATAAAAATATTTTCTCTCTCTTATGTGGCAATTAAAATTATTGAAATACCCTTATATATTAATTAAATGGATTTTGATTTGTTTGAAAAGTAACTATCAATTTTCAATGTCACCCCCGGAAAGGTTTAAAACATAAATAGAGAAAGTGCAACGGGAATTTGATGAATGACATGCACACCCTCTGTTACTTGGAAAATTGATGAATTATCAGTTCAATAGTTGTAATGGCATTTCATTAAATTTTCAGGTATAACAAAATATATTTCAAAGTGTCATAAGAGCCATTGTCTATACAAAAAGTAACAGGGTTGCAATCCTATTGGACTAATATTTTGTACACATCTAAATGTGTGTTGTTCTCAAAAAAAAAAAAAAAAAAAAAAAAAAAAAGAGGTGATGCAGCCCTCCATGCTATCCATTATATGTACCCTAGCCTTCATGTACATTTGCTTGATGAAAGTCACCATGTACACCTATCAAAATATTCCTATAACTAACCTGCATTGAAGAAACAATTTGTATCTAATTTCAACTGCAAATTGGATTCCTCAATACAACCAAAAAGCATTTAAATGTACTAAAGCTCCCAATGTACAACCTGATATCCAAATCCATAATTGTTTATCAAAACATTACTGAACTTGATGCTGTGGACTTGCTGCAGTGGCTATCTGAGAAAACCAAAGGACTCGGGTCACAGTGGGTTAGGATGATGAGCCTTGAGGCTGGGATGAAGAAGTTCCCTAATTAATTGGACAATAGACAAATAGCAAAAATGAATATAAACATGCATACAAGATAGTTCTTTAACAAAAAAAATGCAGACAATATAATTTCCAACATATAAAAATATTTGTGCATTTTCCTGGGTAGCAATATATACCTGTGAAGTTCCTTGGGCAACATTAACTCTAGCAGGTTCCTTTTATCAAACAAAGTGACAAAAATTAATACAAAAAAGCCAAAAAAAAATAATTTATTTATCATCTTAACCCAAAAAAAAAAAAAAAAAAAACAAACAAACAAATCACACAACCTCTTCTTTTTTCTAGGCATCAACTATTGGATGTTCCTAAGTAAAAAACACACGAACAATCAGCTTCTAAAAAATATCAAATCAAATTTTCAATCATTTCCCAAAAATAAATTTAAAAGAAGAGATATTATACTTGGGCATTTATAAGGCTTCCTTCACCTGTAGCAGTACCCTTAAATGAAGCAAAGGAAAGAAATTAATAATCTTTGGAAAAACACACCAAATTAAAAAAACACCACAGAATTTTCTTTTCATCAATAAAGAAAATGTAATTAATGTACAAAGTAATGAAAAATATAACTTAAAAAAAAAAAAGTTATCCAAAAATAAGAAAATTCTTACATCTGATTTTTTCTTCTTCTTTGCATGTAAAGGAACCTTAGGGCATGTCCTCTTGTTATGACCCATGGCTTTGCAAACCCCACACTTTAGAACATATGATCTTTTATGTGAGGCTGGCTCATTGAACTCCCTTCTCCTTACAAGTTTGGGTCTGCCAGGCTTCTTTTTGTTTGCAGGGGGGTGGACTTTGTCACCTTCCATTTGTGGCCAGGATGATTCATCAGATATTGGATGAATCTTCCCTGCATAGGTCGACATATAAGCTTCCTTTGACAAGCAACTGGCCACTTATGGAATAGGGCTGACCCCTAAGTGAGTGATACATGCCATGGCATGTTTGCAGAGAATTTCATGTATCTGCCAGACTCCACAGTCACATGTGGCCTTGTTGAAATCCACCAAAACTATCACACGTTGCAAGAACAGATAAATAATTAGAAAATGAAAGAAAAATTTACATAATTTAAAAAAAATGTAATTAATACCTGTAACAGATTTATGCAAAACCTCAAACTCTGAATTTCCAGCATGAATAACCTGAATGTACCTTCCTTCCCTTTGGAATTTGTTGACCTTAACTTGAGCTGATGGAGGAAGATTTGTCAGCTAGTCCTTAGCTTTTTGTTCCCTTTTGCTAAACTTTTTCATTACTTTTCTCCTCAAGCTTTCAACCAATTGCAGAATCGGTGTCAGGACCCATCTAAAATTCCTCACCGGAATCCTAGACAAACCCTGATCCCAGGGAAACTATATCAGACCCTCCAATGAAAAATCTGGCAGAACCTCCCCTAAGGATTGGACTTACCACAAAAATTTTCTGCTAAAAAAACACTTCTAAAAACATCCTCTTATTCCTCCCATCTTACTACAATTTGTTTCCACAAATTTACAGCACTCCAAAATAATAATAGGAAATCAGTAAGCAATTAAACAAATATCTGTCCAATCCGTTTATACAAAGCATCACACAAATAATTATGAAATTAATACAATGACGGATGAAGCAATACAAGATGGAGAGGAAAAAGGGAGAAAATGCTTCTTAGACTTTCGGTAATGTACTGAGACGTCGGGCTCGCCCCGGACGATCAATGTCTCTCAACCTAGGCCTAGGGGAACGGAATTTAAAAACATGAGATGCTAATCATCTCAGTGAGTGACCTAATCTATTACACAATTATAATATTAATAATATAACAATAAAAGAAACGTAATTAATCAATACCAAACAATTAAATAAATAATTATAATAAATATTTGAAATAATATTCTCTCAAAACTCTCACAATTCACTCTATTAGAAATGCTCCCCTTTTTAAAACGTTTTACAAAACCTGCTATTTGTATCCCCCGAAAACCAAGAAAATGATTAGTCAACTAAATATCAAATAAAGTATAATAAATCAAGAATCCAAAATTTATAATGAAAATAAAATAGAAATAGAAATAAAAATAATTTTGTAACAATTACTGAATAATTGATAAATGTCATAAACAAATAATACAAAAATATTAATGAAACTTACATTAAGACAATTCAGAAAATAATTAAAATAATTAGAATAAATTGATTAATTGAACAATTAAATAAAAAAATAATTAAACCAAATTAAAACTTCCATTTAAAATAAATAGTAAGAATATAGTAAGATCTCTTTAAAATCACCAAATCAATGTAAATAGTAAAATCAAGATAAAATGCATTGTTAAAACATTAATATAAATAGGTAATTAAAAACATAATAAAATTCCATAAAATTTGTATTAAAATCTTCAATTGAAATAAATAATAAAAACAACATTAAATACATTCTAATTTAAATATAATTTCAAAATATTTATTTTGAAAATAATGTTCCGAAAACCACTTGATGTATTCACTATATGCCAGTGGCGCCAATGGTATCCAACGTTCCGAGCACCGCCAGACAGGAGATTAAAGAGAGAAACCGGCATACGGTCGCGTGGCGTCCCATCGCGCTGCTACTAACAGGCGTCCCGGCCATGGAGGGGCGGCTTACCTTTATCCGATGGCAACTACAAGACAATCCCATAAATCACCTGCGCGCTACTCACACCCACCTACGCATTAATCATATCCATGTGCGCACTAATCACATCCATATACACAGAACACCAGTACGTGTATGGTGCATCTAAAAACTCGTAAATCATAAATCAATTTTGAAAAAATCTCAAAATTTCATAAATATCATCGGGTTTATTCCATCTAATTAAACCTATAATTTTCCACATTCTCTTTTAAATCATCATTATAAATCCATCAAGTTCGAATCCATCAATTTTGAATATACAAATTTTTCAATTGCATAAGATCAAGCCATTAATATTTCGATGCATAAATATTTTTGAAACATAATAATTTAAATCCATATTTTTCTCAAATTCTCAAAAATCAATTTAAATCAATAATATAAAAACCATGTAAATTCCATATATAATTAATTCATATAATTGTGCACAATAATTGAATAATAACCATAGCAATAATTAAAATAAATCAAAACCACAATTTCTTTAAATTCCCAAATATATTCTTTTGGCACCAAAATACATATTAAAAACATTATAAATCGGCAATACAATTCTAGATAGAAATTCTTATAATATCGAATACATAAACATATTTTTGAAATATTCAATTATGAAGTATTCCAACAAATTAATTTAATAATTAATAATTTCAATTTCAATTTTATAAAATTCTTTAGATCAAAATATTTCTTAATATATAAATATTTTGATTCACTCAATTGAGCATCAAATTTCCAAATATAAATCTACTAAATATTTATCATATAGAATATCAATTTCAAATATTCAATTAATATAAAATATTCACAAATTTTATTCCCAAAATTAATTTGAAGGTGGGTCACTCACCTCGAGCACGCAATCCAACCAAGATCCTCCATAGGATCAATTCTACGGCTCACACGTGCTCCTAAAACAACAATATTACACAGGATTAAATAAATTAATATCTTATTCGGATAAATAATATTCGATACCCGGGGGGTTTAATACAAACGGTGTCCAAAATTCGTAAATAAGGTATCAACAGAAAGCTAAGGGGACAAGGAATACGTTACCAATCTCCGTTAGACTCAACTCGACCTGAGGTGGCCGAAAAGTGGACGGAAGCTTTCAGCCGAACTTTAACTTGTCATGTCTCCCAAACGGCAGGAAATTGAGCTGAATGGACCTCGAAATCGAGCTCTAGAGGTCCAAAATAGGTGGAAAGAAGTATCAATTTGGCCAGGTGGTGGGCGGATCGCCGAGGAGCCAATCTTGCCGTCGTCAGCAACGAAGCCCAATCCGACCGCATCCAGCGACGATTGGCCGCCATTTTCCAACTGCTGGCAGGAATCTTCCCCCTCTTCCTCCCCATCAGGTGCATGTGGCTTCATATGATCAGAAAAAAAAAAAAAAAGAGAAACGGGGTGAAGCCGAGAGGGAGAAGGAAGGAAGAAGGAAGACAGAAGAAGAAGAAAATAAAAGAAAAAAATTTTCGTGGATGTTTCCCCACGTGAGGAAAATTTTTTTTTTTTTTAAATAATAATAATAATAATATAATAATAAAATAATAAAATAAATAAATAATATTAAGATAATATAGTATTTAATGTGGTTGACATGTGGCATCTCCTCATTATGACACATGCCACCCTTAATTAAGTCACACGTGGCACACTGTTCACATATTTAAAAATAATATTAAAATAATACTGTATTTGAAAAATTTTATAGGTCCATAACTTTTCAACAAAATATCCAAATCAGGTATACCACTAGTTTACGGACTCGTATCGAGGAGTAATTCACATTCGTACATGAGTCAAAGCTCATATCCCCAAAAATAAAAAGTCAACCCGTACCCTTGGACAATTTGGACCTCAACTTGTTTTGTTCATAACTTTCAAACCGTAGGTCCGTTTTCAACGTGCTACTAGTCTATGAACTCGTGCCAATGTGTATTTCGTAACGGGATCTCGGTCAATGTGAAATTCCACCGGAAGCAAAAAGTCAACATTTGACCTCTTCTCGATCAGTGATGGTCAGACCTGGTCAACCTAGGTCAAATTTGAGAAATTTTCGGTGTACTTCGGGAAGGGGTGTTACAATCAGTTTGTACCTAATACTATCAATCTGACTATTAAACGATTCTGTAAGGTTGTTAGTTACATGATCCACTTTAACATCAGTCCCAAATGCATGCTTGCTCCAACTATCCACTGGAATGTCCTTTAACCAAGTATATGCACTCAAATCAACCGCCTTGATACCCTCTATTGTAACATTAAAATCCTTAATATTTGTTGATCTAGATGCTGTCCAAAACAAATTCCTGACCTTAACACCAGAAAAATGAGACTTGAAGTTGGCAAAGATATGCCTTGCACAATATCAATTGAAAGCATTTTGGAAAACCTCATTAATTGCCTTCAACAAACCCTTCTGTCTATCAGACATGAAAGAAATCCTTCTTGTTTCATGGACTCCTATGTACTCACTTATCAAATTGAGAAACCAAATCCAACTGTCATAGTTTTCCCCTTCACACACAGAGAAAGCCAATGGGAAAATGCTGCTATTTGCATCCACACCTACTGCAGTCAACAACACTTCACCAAATTGCCCCTTGAGATGGCAACCATCTATCCCAATAAATGGCCTACAGCCCTTTAAAAAGCCATCCTTTTGTGCTGGGAAACTCAAAAAGTACCGTTGAAAAACAGGGTTCTCAAATATGTAATTCCTATGGCACTTGATATGGCACTTGACTTATACCATAGTATCCGGGTTCTTGCACAATAAAATATTTCCATAATCATGGAGCTTAGAGTAACTTGCTCCATGACCCTCATTAACCTTTCTAATACCCTGTTTTTTGCTCTATACGGCTTAGCATTCGAAACATGAACTCCAATAATCTCTCTAACTTTCTTTTTCAGGCCTTTAATTTTCATACCAGGATTGCATCTAACTTTATCCTCTATTTTTCTAGAAAGCCACTCACAAGTGACCATGGGATTCTTAGATAGCATTGTACAAGAATGATCCTCCGAAGTGTTTTTATTTGGAATGTAATATTATCAGCCATGAGGGATGCATGAACACTCCAACCACAGCCCGTAGCTGCACACTCACAAGTAACCCTATTCTTTTCATTTTTCACTCTATAAATATTAAACCCCTCATGTATGCTATATTCAATAAGGACCTTTCTAAACTTAGCAACACACTCAAAAGTTTGTCCTATTTGCAAATGATGTTTTTCATCTGGTAAAGGCTTATACAGGTTCCTCTTCATCAACCTAGACAGCTTTGCAACTGTACTTTCATCCTCTTCATCACTACCAAATTGACCATCCTCATTGTTTGAGTCTTTCCCTTGCCACTCATTATCATCCTCATCACTTATTTCCACTTCATCACTATCAATTTCAGGTTTTCTTTTTGTTTAGGTTTAGGACTGAGGTTCTGTTTGTGGGGGAGGAGTAGAAACTTAACTGACAGGGGAGTCTGGTTGAGGTTGATGTTTAGGTTCAGGTTCAGGTTGAGGTGGGTCTGATTCTATAGGGTCCATAACCTCAGGTTCCATCTCAGCCACAGGTAACATATTGCAATGGAAGTGGATAATACTGATATTGTGTTAACTAAATTCTTGGAACAGTTCTAGCAAATCTTGATCATTATTTACATGGAACCAAGCCCCTCTTGTCCAAGGTAACTTAACCTTAGCACTCATTAAGTGCTTTTCCCCTAAAATCAACCTCTCATTACATGTAATGAACTTTACATTGTCATACAGACACACAAAACTAAATCGATCCTCATCTACCTCAAAAGACTTAAACTGTTGCCCAAAACAATGAATAACTATTTCAAAAACCATGACTCTGTCGAATCTAATAAAAACAAACAATCCAATTTTAGTTCCAGCAATCATATACAAAACAACAATTATTCAAACACAAACACAAAAATGCTTGAAAAAACAAATTAAAAAGATTCTCCAAAAAAAAAAAAAAAGTACCTGAGAAGTGAGAAAAAAAAGGAGATCAAAGATGAAACGACAAGATCAAAAGGTGTCCAAATAAAGAGAATACAATGGCCTATGAACAAAATCCACCCCCTCTTAGTATCAAAATCTTCATAGTACAGCAACTAACTGAGTACTGAACACTTTGTTCAGCTTAAATGCCAAATATTTTCCTAAATATCTTTAAACCCATGATCAAATCTCCATAACCCATATAAGTAACAAAACCCACACATATAGAGACAAGAAATTCTTATAGAAGAAAAACAGGGCAAATGCAACCACAAAGATTAAGGAAAAAAACAAAACCCCAGAAAAACAATGATGCAGTGAGCAGTAAGTTTCAAATGACAGAGATGATCAAAAACCCACTTTTAAGAAACAAAATAAAAACCTCGGAGATCAAAATTCCTAAGAGAGAGAAAGAGAGAAAATGAAGGCTATTAAACTGCAGCAAAAAACAGAGTATAAAAATGGCATTTGGCACATTTAATGCTTTTTGGGTTATTTATTGAAACTAAATTTGGCACATTTCTGAAAAAGTTTATATTGAAACTAAATTGAAAGAGTTGATTGCCTCACACGTATCACGAAAATGAGAAGGCATAGTAACGTGCCAAAAGTCTCATTGTTATGTATAATCGGAAAATACCATACCATCTTTCAACATAAATGGCAAAACTTAGTACTCACTTTCCTTTCTTTTGCACTTTAATGGAAAAGAAAAATAAAAAAAAACCCACAATTTAGTACAAACCCATAAAAGAAAAGGACATGATACATCCAATTTCATAAGGGTTTTCAACCAATCAGACCCTCTTTCAACTTAGTAAAGTTTTCTTTCTTTTTATTTATTTATTTAAATTAAGCATAAACAGCAAACACATACTTAATCCATCGTCTTCTTCTGCTTCTTTCTCTCTCTCTTTCTCTGTGATTATTGTCCTTCAGTCCTAATTTTCTGCTTTGTAATTGGGTAAAGAAAATCAAAATATGACAAAGCCAAAGAAATGGATTAGAGAGAGAGAGAGAGAGAGAGAGAGAGAAATGGAGAGAGAAGCGGAGGAAGAGAAGAGAAGAGAACGGAACCTGGACTCCAAGAACTGAGATTTGCTCGAGATTTGTCCGTCGAAGAAATGAGATTCGAGATCCCTATTAGGCATGAAGATGAAAACCCCTGTAGGGTATGAAGGTGAATCTGGCTCAGTGAAGGTGAAACTTAAAAACAATGAAAAAAATCTTTTTTATGTTTTTTATTTTTTATTTTAAATTTGTTTTTTAGAATAGCTGTTAAATGACTATTATACCCTTCTTTCCTTAATTTTAACATCAATATAATAATTTTAAGAATTGATTTGTAATTACTACATACATCAAAATATTTTCCGGCCCCTTTTGAATTTACCAAATTATCCACCAGCTTTTACTGAAATGCCTACTTAGCTTGTATATATATTTGTGTTACTCACTACTCTCTATCTCTCTCTCTCTCTCCCCTGCTTAACATGTGTGCTACTGCTAACTGTGAAGACAGAGAAAGAGTGCCGCCCTCTCTACTTTCTCTCTCATCTTTTTTTTTACCATATATATAAAATAAATTATTTTTTAACAACGATAAATTTCATATTATCAAAGCCTCCAGTATAAATAGGCTAGCAAATAATAATAATATTAATACGCATAAATATGTTTTTTTAAATAATAAATATGTCATATTGATAATAGATATCTATTTTTTTTTTGAGAGATCCTATTTATCTAAGATGGATAGTATAATTTAAAGTATTTAAAATATAAATTATAAATCAACCCCATATTGATAATTTTTTGTTATAAATACTTATGGTTGGATTTATACTTATGGTATGGTTTTAATTTTAGATTTTTTTATTTTTTTGTTATAATTTTGGAATTGGATTTATACTTATGGTATGGTTTTAATTTTAGATTTTTTTATTTTTTTGGTTGCATTACTTCTTTTGCTCCCGTTGCTTTTCTAAAAACAGAAGAAGAGAATTTCCTGAACTTGGTTTGTGTATGTCTTTGGTTCTTCCTTGAAACTTTGATTTTCAACTTCGATTGCATTTGTTGCCTTTAGATTGTCTGTGCTTGTATAATTGTATTTGGCTTCTGACCTAATTTGTGGTTTTTTTTTTTTTAATGTTTTTCCCTTTTTCTTTTCCAATTTTATTTTAATGTTCTAATTATCCTTTTGATGTTTGATTGTTCTTTTAAAATCTACTTTCTTCTTTTTTATTTTTTATTTTTTTATTTTTTTGTGGTTACTTGTAGACAGAGAAAGTGAGTTCTTCGGGACTCATCTACGGGGGATGTTCGATGGTTCTCACTAGATTGGCAAAAGAGTTCAATTTCAGATGCGTCCTTGATTTGTTTCTGAGCTTCTCTATTTTACTTTCTGGGATCTTCTGGTTCCTTCCTTACCATGCAATGGAGTCTGGGTTCGATGCAACAGAGGCAGTTAGGCTCAGTGGTAAATCTTTTTCCTTTTTAATTTTCACTCTATTTTTTATTTTTATTTTTCGATTTAATTAGGGTTTTCTGATGTTTTGAACAGATGGGTATTTGAAATTTTTGCATATTGGTATTTAATAGTGTGGTGTGTTACTTTGGATTGTAATGGGATTCTTAAAAATGGTGGTGTAAAGTTCCATTTCTTCGGATCTTTCTTTTCATATTCTGGGCCAGTTTTTTGTTTTTTTCCTTAATGTTTTTTATCAGTTTCTTTTCTTTTTTCTTACGATTTTGGTTTTCTTTTGTTATTTTCCAATTTATCTTCAATGGTCTAATTATTATTTTTTTCTTTCTGATGGTTGGTTGTTCCTTTACATTCTTTTTTTTTTTTTTTAAGCACTTATAGATAAGAAAGTGTGTTAATTTCTTTGTTACATTTTATATAATATAAAAGGATTCTAAAAAAGATGATCAAATGATCAAATAGACAAAAAAAAAAAATAAATAAATAAAGAAAAAAAAGAAAAAAAAAGGTTAAGAAAATATAGAGATTGTTTGCTGGTTTTTTATAGTAGGTTTTGGACAAGCAAAACTATACAAAAATGAATATATATTTTGTCATCTACTGACAAAATTACATAATTATATTCTATTACATATACAAAAATGTATATACTGACAAATAAAATTAAATTTTGAAGTTTTAAATCTAAATCTGTACTTTGCACTTGGGGTTTTATAAATTTTATAATTTAACCTCCTCGCCCCTAAGGACATAGGATCATTGGGGGTTTCTTTAGCTCTTCTCTTGCCTTGTCTGTGAAAAGTATATTTCAATGAATACCACTAGAAAGATGAATTCTTGTCCAATTTGGCTTGCCTTCAATAAAGCTGTGATAAGAATTCTGGAAATTACATTTACAGGGACTAAATAGTTTCTTTCAAGTATTATTATTATTATTATTATCATATGTGGAGTTACATATACATATGGAATTACATATACATTTTGAGCAGATATTCTATTCTTGTTAAAGTTGTATCATAATTATATTCATTTTTAAATTGCATATATATATATATATATATTTATATATATAGCAATCATTTTCATTACCATGACCATGAGGATATTCTCATTTAAGTAATTTCATATATTTTTTAACATATTTAATATATTTTTCAAAACAATATTTATTACATAACTTTAATAAAATTCAAAATTTAAAATTATCATTACAAATTAAAAATATATTTTAAATAAAAATATATATATTTAACACTATTAAATCATAGTACAATTGCACGTGGCCCATACCTAATATATATATATATATATATATAAGCCGCAATCTCCAACACTGTTCCAATTTTCCCGGCCCCCTTTGAAAATACAGTTGTACCATTTTTTTCCTTCTCAAATTGCATTATTCTAACACTGTATTGCAAGTTGGATAAATGGCCAAATTGGACATTCCGCTCATGCACTTGCCCTTTCCTACATCTACCACGTGTCTTCTACCTTTTAGAAAACCGAAGTATATTTTAATTAAAACAAAAGCCATGGAATTTAGTATATATTACGAAACTGCCATTTATTTCTTTTTCAAGAATGCAAATCCAGTTTTAAAATTTTTTAAGAAAGTAATGCTAATTTGTTTTTTAATTAAAATGAAGAAAACAATAATATTTAATAATAGTTTATTTATTTCTAAAACAATAGTATGTGATTGTTGTTCATTTACTCTTAATTAAAATAAAAAATATAAATTGTAAATAAATTTATAAAAGCAATATAATTTAGTAAAAAAAATATTGTAGGAATAGAAAATAAAGGGAAATTTTAATAGAAAGAATTAAAAGATTCTAACTTAAACGGAAAAAAAAGAAGATCCACATATTTGATTAATTAATGATATATATTTATTAATTTATCAAATTTTATTGATTATTTTAGTTTTTAAATAGTATTAGTTTTGTAATTATATTATATAAATTTATTGTAGTTTTATTTAGTTAAATAAACAAAAATGGCTAATTAAAAAAAAATGAAATAAAGGTTTTTATTATATTGAAATATTATTTTGCTTTAGTTAAAGATATAGAATGAATATCAGTTTTATAATTAAATTATACTTTTTATATATAACACTTGAAAAATACATGCCTATATATATATATATATATATATGAATATGATAAAATACAAATGGAGTGCGGCCGAGGTCGCAGTCAAGATGGCAACAGCCATTCTTGTACCCATCCCTATCAAAAAAAAAAAAAAAAAAAACACAAATGGAGTTGCTTATCCCCGTTCCAATAGTCTCATTCTCTTAGAAGAAAGGTTAAAATTATTTTATCCTATTCCAAATAAAAATGTTTAAATTTTATCAATAAAAAATAACAACAATATTAATACATACATAGATTTATGTATATTAATTTTAGTCTCTATACTATTTTTTTTTTTTGGATCAAATCTTTTTAATATTGATAGTATCACTTGTAATATTTTAGATTTATATTATTATTTAACCTAATAATTTTTATTAGATATATCAAATTGTTCAATTTTATATATAACAAAAAATTAATAAAACAATATTTAACACTATTAAATAGTGGTCCACATGCAATGTATATGACCATGCCTAGTATTGACACAAGTATGAGACACACTAGCATGAGAAAGAATGTGCCACTACAAGTATGACACCATAAAAAATGAGCTATTATAGAAATTGTGCCAACAGGATCCGATCCATTTAACACCTCTAAATTGAAAAGAGGCACATGAGAGAGAGTGACATAGAGAGAGTGACATAGAGGTGGCTCCTCACTAAATTATTCCATGATTAAAGCGTGAAAATTTACGGGCTCGTTGCATAAGAATTGCCGAAGCATTAAGGTTAAAACAAGGGCGCTAATAACCCACGATTAAAGGCTATGTTTAACTTTGAACATCTAAGCTCTATTACCCAAAAAATAAGATTGGGAATGACAGTTAAAAAAGAGGAAACAAAAATAAAATATCAACATTACCATATCAAAATGGGGCCATTTTAAGTCTACCAAAAGAAATTTAGCCATCATCCTCCTCCACATTTTTATTTTCTTTTCTCATTCTTCTAAACATAGGTATCCAGGACTCTTTTTCGTTTTTAGTGCATAGATTTTACTCGGAATAAAAGAATTATCTGGACTATTATTGGATTAAATGAAGTTTACTCCTCCCCCTTCCCCACTTCTTCAAAATGGCCTATTCCTAATTAAATATATACTTCATTTTAATATCATAATAATAATATTATTATTATAATAGATGCTTTATTAAGAGTAACAAAATATATATGCATATCCACAAAAACAGATGCCTTGTAATAATAATAATAATAATAATAATAATAATAATAATAATAATAATAATCGTGCCTAGATTTAGATTTTTTTAAACGTAAAATAACTATTTTGCATGCCAGTGTTAGCTTAGATTTTTATTCTCATTATTAAAATGGAATACCTAGCTATCAAATTAAATTGATCTTATATTGTGTGTATATATATATATATATAATTGTGTGTAAATACATGTATATCATACAATCCATACATATATAAAAACATAAGACACAAAATAATTTATGCCACATCTATATTATGAAACAAGCTTTGTACAATATTACCATATATTATATGTGGTCACTCCAATTATTCATTTACAATATATATATATATATATAGTATGTACTATATCAATCGGAATAATTTTAAGCCTATAATACTCTTGAAACCTACCCCATTCATAACAATTATTCTCTTTTTTATTCTTTTCGTTAATTTCTCTATATAAACAAAAGACTAACCTTTTATTTTGGCTATTAAAAAACTTAGGTCACGTTTAGTTTAGTAAATAGAAAGATTATTCATAATAGAAATAATTATTCATAAAAATTAAATAAGGAAAAAGGAGTAGTTATTTTATTGACATGATTGGTTATTATATTGAATTTTTCTCTTTCCAAAAATATTAAATTACATAAAAATTAATCATTTATTAAATTAATAACTATTTCTTAAATTAGGAGAATATGTATTTTTATGGAATAAATAATTTTAAAATTGAAATATACCAAAAAAAAGAATAGTGAATTGTATTCTTATAGAAAAATTATATTTGAACAAAAATAGCTATTTATGGGGATAAAAACAAAGAAAAAAATTAATAATTCCTATTTATATGTTTGGTAAGAATATTAAATTAGATTCAAAATTTGGTCTTTGATAAATATTTTTAAAAAATCAAATATGGTCAAAATTAATATTAAAAGTAAACTTTTATATTTATTGATCTATTTTGACTATATAATATTAAAAGTAAACTTTTATATTTATTGATCTATTTTGACTATATAATGAACTATTTAAATTGAATTTCTTTTACAAATATATCAAAGATATATTTAAAACTTATATAGATTATAATATGGAAACAACAATTATGAACCTTTTAATTTAAAATTATACCAAATATAAAAAAGATAATATTTTGGAATAGCCTTTCATTCTACGTACCAAAAATAGATCTTGCTTTCTAAACTAAAGGCCTTGATGTAGCTTTTTTTTTTCTTTCCTTTTTTGTTTTCTTTCTTTTTTATAATAAAAAAGGACTTGATATACTAGACGTTCTAGATTTTAACGATAACAAATTAAAGAGTGGGCAACTATCACAAACAATAATAATATAGTTTACACTCAAAATTAAATAATTCATCTAAATTTGTGCGCATTTATTAAGTAATTAAATTTGGCATGTGCAGTTGGGGATTAAACCAGTTGGGCATGTACATTTCTTATTTTGGTATTTAATTATAAACACTATTAAAATAATTATCATGGAAATATATATCCTATTATTTTGATCATATATATATATATATGTATACCTTATCAATTGGAATAATTCTAAGCCTATAATACTTCTGAAACCTATCCCATTCATAACAATTTTTTTTTTCTTTTTCTCATTAATTTCTCGATATAAATAAAAGACTAACCTTTTATTCTGGCAATTAAAAAACTTAGGTCACATTTAGTTTAGTATTAAAATGATTATTCAGGATAGAAATAATTATTCATAAAAATTAAATAAGGAAAAAGGAATAGTTTGGTTATTATTTTGAATTTTTTTTCTTTCTAAAAATATTAAATTACATAAAAATTAATTATTTATATATTTTTAGTACATGATAACTAATCTAGATTTAAATATATTTTAAATATGGTAACCATTTTATCGTGGAAAGAAAGGAATATCAATTTTGAACTTTTAAAAATTAATAACTATTTCTTAAATTAGGATAATTTTAAAATAAATAATTTTAATATTGAAATATACCAAAAAAAAAAATAATAGTGAATTGTATTCTTATGGCAAATTTATATTTGAACAAAAATAGCTATTTATGGGGATAAAAACAAAGAAAAAAAATTAATTATTCTTATTTTTATGTTTGGTAAGAATATTAAATTAGATTCAAAATTTAGCCTTTTATAAATATTTAAAAAAAATCAAATATGGTCAAAATCAATATTAAAAGTAAACTTTTATGTTTATTAATCTATTTGTACCATATAATGAACTATTTAAGTTTAATTTTTTTTACAAATATATAAAAAATATAAGTAAAACTTATCTAGATTATAATATGGAAACAATAATTATGAACCTTTTTAATTTCATTAATCATTGATTTGTGTTAATTTTTCTTATATGATTTTCAAATTAAAAATAAATTAATAAAATATGGATACCCAAAATTGAATGACTAATGGATTATTTTTAAGGGAAAAACAATTACAAAATAAATCAAAATCAGAATAATATATAATATGGCCAACGTTTCTACCATTACTTGGAAACAATTTCATTGATCAGTGCTAATTTCTTTTATGTGATTTTAGAATTAAAATAAATTAATAAAATACGGATACGTAAAATTAAATGGCTAAATGATTATTTTTGCCAAAAAAAATACAGACTAAATAAAATATAATATACAATATATTTCCATAATAATTATATTTTAACAATATTTATAATTAACAATATATATATCTCTTATTATTTTGATCATATTTTGTGACTGATTTTAATTTCCTTAAGCGTAATTCAATCAATTAAACATTAAATCTTGGGTAAGAAAAAATTTAGCACTAATCAAGGGAGATGGAAAGGATCTTTGTCCTTTATAAAGTCTCAAGGAAGAAGAAGAGGGAAAGCATAAAAACCTCTAGTCCTTCATTATTTTCTGTGTGTTATACGACACTCTCATTGTTACCATTTTTTTTTTGCGTGTCATCTTCTATTCATTTTGTTTAAAGAAAATGCCATCATTCTCTGTGTGTTACACGACACTCACATTGCCGATGCCCAAGCCACCAAAGCCTGTTCGATCCATTACCGAAACAGAGAAGAACAGCACACACACTCGGACTAAGCTTGACAAAATTTTGAAATCAGGGGCTTTGAAGATTTACAGCAAGGTGAAACAGCCAACTCAATTCCTTAACTCTCTTTTCACCGCCAAAAAATCCAAGAGCTCGTCCTCCGCCCATGCCGTTAAAAAAACGGTTCGTTTCGACCCTGTGACTGTCATTGTGGATGAGAATGGTCGCTCATGTGGTCACAGATGCTTGCACGAACCAGAAGAACAAGAAGTCGGCTCGACTCTGATGCCTGCATGGAAAATCAAACGGTTGCATGAATTCCAAGTGTCCGAGAGAACGCGGCGAGTGGAGGAAGCAGCCAGAGAGGAATTTAGGAGATACTATCGTCAAATCCAGAGAGATTTTCTTTGGGATGACGATGCAGTTTCCTGTTCAAGTTCGGATCTTTTCGAGCTTGAAAATCTTAAATAATGTAGCATTTGTTGTTTAATATCATACGGAATAATATAAACCAGCATTTTTTCTTCTTTTATATCTTTTCTGCTTATTATTATTGTCTTGTATTTGTCTTGTTGATGTTGTTTCATGCACACTGGCACTGGCCAAAATATGAGATACCAGAAATCTAACCATGACAACGTTTTCTCGTATTCTTCGATAATATAAATTGTGTTTTAAAGCCTTTTGTATATGCCATTACTTTCCTCATTGTTATTTTTATTTTCTTATTGATAATGATTGCTTTGCATCAAAAACTAGTCAAATTTAGATTATCTATCGGCTTGTCCTTCCTTTTACTAAAACGTTGCATTGCCAATTAGGAATTCCCCAAAAACATTATAACATAAATATAATATAATAATAATAATAATAAAACTATATTTTTCAAAATATTATTTTTTGGAGATTTTTAAGATTAATGCAACTTTTCCATTTTCGTTTCCTTTTCAACACTGAAATAAATTAATTATGATTTATACACGTTTAGATTATTATATAGATGGAAAACTATTTTATAAAGGAGGTAATTGAATATATTACCAAAGAAAAAAGGACTTCATTGAATATACATGGAAAACATTAGCTGTTTTAACCCCCAAAAGAAATTAAAAAAAAAAAAAAAAAAAAGGAAAAATTGGTTGGTTCACATGCACTCTAAGAGTAGCAGGTGCTATATATGGTTAATTCACAGCAATTGAGAGGGTATCCTGATTCGTTGACATCTTTGATCTTGAATCGTATTAGCCGTATTGACAGGTGCCATATATGGACTTCAATGACTTGATTTTATTCCCTTAAAAATTTTAACTTTATAAGTATATATATTTTTTTATAAAATATCATCTTATTTATTATATATAAATTTATTTAAGTTTTAAAAAATGAAATATAAATATAAATTATGTATTTTTATTAACACTAAATATATAGTCCTTGTATCTATTCCTACTTGTACCCAAGACAATGTCTTTTGCCTGGTTCCCACCCGATCCTTTGCATGGTCAGGGATTATAAGGAAAATAGGTTAAATATAACCATCTCTATTCCCAGCCATCAAAATAATAATAAACATACCTTTTCTTTTTCTTTTTTCCCTTAACCAAAAAATCTTGGCGTAATTAATCATTTTTATTACTATTTATTAAAACACATATTAAAATAGATTGTCTTATTGCCTTAAATTCTCTTCTCAAATTGCTCTCATTCACCTTATTTACCTCATATTTCTTTAATTTTGGTATGGAATAAGGAAAAACTATTGAAGTAACTTGCAATTTTTTGCATTAAAAAAAACCTCTTTTTGTGATGGTCCAAAATCTTCAAAATGATTTTTTTTTTTCACTTTGTTTGGAGATAAATATCTTCACCAAAAGTTGTATTATTCAGTTTTGGGCTTGCTTCTTCATGCAAAATGATGTTTTCTCCAATATCTTTTCAATAAAGTTTGGATATCCTATGACCAAAAAAAAAAAAATGGTACTTGTTCATAATTTTAAATTCTATGAATTTATTATTAAAAATGTGTAATATATAATAAAACTAAAACTAACCTACATTACTAAATTTTGTCATATTATCATTTGCACAACAACAAAAATAATCATCGATTTATATATGTATATATATATATATTTAAAAGCTTATAAATTACCAACCAGATTAATTTTAAAAATAATAATCGAAAAGTCAAACTCTGTTTGTGATGTTTTTTGGTAATACTCTGGTTGTGATATTAATTACTTTACACACTCGCTACTTTAATGAGCTGCATAGCAAAGCCTATATAGATAGGCAGGAGGATGAGATAACATCCAAATCAAAAGGGGAATTTGGCCCAATGCCCCATAGGGATGAGCTTCACGATTTTTACCTCTTCATTTGCTATCTTTTTTTTTTTCTACCCTTTCAATTTTTAATAATCCCAAAATACCCTTATATCCAAATTAAATATTTTATTTTTTTTATTTTATGTTATTTCTTTCTTTTCTTTCACCCGACTGTTCTCTTCTCCTTCATCACGCTTCCCTAAAGCTGGCTCATCTCTTCTCATTCATCCATCAAGCTTTCTTCACCTAGTTGCTGTTTTGCCAAGCAGCCCCGTTTCGTCTCTCCGGTCACCAAAATTCCATACAAAGAAAGAAATTGATGGTTTGGAATTCGAAATTAGGGTATTGTGAAGAAGGAGGATGTGGATTTATATACGAAGTTCAAGGGTGGTACTGCATGGCGGAAGCAGATGCGTAAGCTTGCTGTTTCATTTGGCCTCTCTGATAAAATGCATGGTCTGTTTGCTTTATTTTTCCTTTGACTTTTTGGTTTGAGTGGTTTCAAGGGTTTATTTAAAACATTTGTGGGGTGTATTTTTTTTTTTCTGATTGCTTTTGGGATAAGTTGGAATCGAAATTAGGGTTATGTTTTTTTGTTTTTGCTATTTCTGTAATTTTTTTCCTTATGCTTTTGTAATTTTTGTTTTAGGTAGTGTTCGGTGTGCGATTTGAAGGTCTGATAATGGAAATCGGCAAGATTCGGGAATGGAGGATGGGGATTTTGTGGTGGAGACTTGCATTACATATACTCTACCCCCGGCATTGATGCTTGAGAAGGGATTAGAGAGTATCAAAGATGCTGTGGGGAAGTTGAAGCTGAATCCTCCTTCTACCTCCAATGGGTTCTTTCGGTTTCAAGTACTGGAAAATTCCGTATGTGATTTTCATTTCACACACTATGTCGTTTCACTTTGCTGTTTTAATACTATGTCGTTTTGTTTGGTTTTCATTTCATATGTGATTCTGTGAGGATTTCTAAAGGTCGCTGTGCCTTCCAGTGCGAAAGCTTTGGATTGGTTTGCCTGTTAGTCAGAGTCTTGCGAGGTTTTCCCTCTATTTTTATGTCGAAGGAAACAGAAAATCATGATTGTATGTGAATGAAACCGTTGGAGTTTTTGGAATTGGGTCTGCTGTTCACTTTACACGGAGTTCTTCTTCTATCTCAGGAGAGAAGACAACGAGCAAAAGGTTTAGATTCTCGTATATCTTATTTCTCCCTCATCAAAAGCGTCTCCTATGATGATTTAGGGGTTGCATTTGGTTTTTGTTGTTTGTTGTCTGTTATTCATTATATATATATATATATATATATATATATATGTAAAAGTAATTTTAACTTTGTTAGGACAAGAGTTCCTTTTTTCCTATTGAGCTTGATGGCTGAACTGGTTAAAGTTGGGGGTTTGTAATACGGTTCCCCAACTCCATAAAAGAAAAGGTTGCCCTTTGAATAGTTAGTCTGAAAGATGGATGTTTCAAACTTCTATTTGGAGGGTCATGGACAATTTTGGAGCTATTGAGACTTACGACTTACCCTATTCCATTGACATCGAGGTGCAGGAGGTTATGTAATCATTTTTTTAAGTGGCTTTAGGCTAACAAGCAGAATATGTGTTGAATAAGAACCCAAGATTTGTTAGTTATTTTGTTGAAAGGTCTATTTGGAAAATGACAAGGCAGAAATGAAATTGAATATTAATGTGAACTCTTCATTGGCAATTATGTAAGGAATGTTTCAACATATATGCTAAAGGCTCTAAAACATTTTATGAAATTTAGAATAATTTTGTCCATTTATTGGAAATTTGTGGTTGGTATGAAAAATTGATTAAGTAATGATGGTTAGTTGCTTATGGTTATGCATCTAATTATGATGCAAAATCTGTTGCCTTTAAGGTTCCTGCGTGTTTGATAATTTGCATTTGGTATTGCAAATACGATGCATACTGTAGTGGCAATTTTTTTATCTGCATGTAGGTGTACGTTGTTTTGCATGGATACTTGGGTCTTTTAGATTTGTATGAATCTTTTCCTTGACAACTCTAAAAATGGTAGCTAGATGCTATTAAATTTAAGTAATGTTTGTGGTTTCTCCATAGATAGAACAAATGAGCTCTTGCAAAACAAGGGTAAAACTTTGACTGTTCATTAGTCATGGTTTTGCATGTGATAGTTATTTAATTTATTGCTTTACGTAGTTGCATGTGATACTTATTTAATGTATGTCTTTGCTGTACTTAGTTGCCTGGTGCCATTGCTTATCTTTTTATTACCGTAGTTGTGTTGTGTAATGGTATGCTTTTTCTTATTCGTCTACTGTTTGTTATTTATTTATTTTTATTAATTTTTGGTTATTGGCATTCCAAAGCATTGTTGAATGTTGATCATGTTGATGTTTTGTTTGACTTGTTGCATCTGTGATGTTTAGTTTGTTCTCTGCTACATGTTTTGTACTTATTAGATTACTGGTGGATGAATTTGATGCTGCACTTTGGGTTGGCAGAGGTTGAATCTTTATACTTCTTTATGGATACTCTAGGTATTTAATTATTTTCTTTGAAACTTGTATGCTAAATATTGTAACTAACTGCAGATATTTCGTTTGATTTCATCTAGGTATCAAATCGGTCTCCGTTTTAATGGAGGTGCCCCGTATGCTTTTAATGCTGTCACTAAAGTTTGACATTATACCAATTGTGGTGCCAGTTGGTGTTCGAGATTTTGACATTGATGGGGAACGTTGGGTCAATTCGGGGTTGATACCAACAGAGGCTTTTGTAGGAGCTGTAATATTCTTTAGTTTTTATTCATAAAACACTTGTACAATTTCCTCTTACTAATTCAGATTTTGTTTTTAGTTTTTGTACATGATTCTCGTGTCAATATGATGTGTAAGGAGCAAATGTCATTATTAAATTCTCCATATTATTTGATATGTGGAAAAGCAATAAATAAGAAGGATGATAATTTAAATGGATGGTAATTGAGTTCTCAAATATTGGCTCTCTAGTTTCTGACCATTAGAACTTGTTTGAATGGTATGCATTGAAATGTAGTTAGTTTTAGATTGTAAAATATGATTCCCAGCATGCAAGCTTCTTCCAATCACTTTTACATGAACGGCTCCATGGTAGTATGTCCAAACGAGAGTTGTTAGGAGGGAATTAATTGTGCACTTGTGGAAACTATTTAAATAAATGGATATGAAAGTGTAAAATAAATGTACAGTTTCCCATTTCTCATCTACCCTTATTTCTCATTAACTGTCGAATAAAGTGGAAAATATTAAAACAATTTTTTTTTACCATCTCTCATTTCTCATCTACCCTCATTAACTTCTATCCCTCTCTCTTACTCTCCCTGCTACCACATTAAATGAATCCTGTGTGTCTTCCTCTCTCTTTCTCTTTTGTTGGTTACGTACCTTTCAGCCTTTCTTTGCATTTACGAACATTGCAGAAAACACAATACCACCTTCAGTTCAGTTCACTTTCCCTGCATACCCCCAACCTTTTGTGATAACAACAAGACTAAAAATCTTCATTGTGGAGCCCATACACTTCAAAAGGGTGTAATTAAATTGTACGTTTCTGCGGATCAGAGTTAAAGATCTTTTGGTATGTGTATATATATACATATATATAAATATGTGTACAGATATGTATACATTTTTCCCTTATATTGGATTCATTGTTTGTCACGTTTTGATATGATATATAAGTGCAAGTTCTATGTTGGTGCTATTTTATGTAAAACAATCCATAAATGGTTCGGAAATTTCCATTTGAAAATTACAACCTTTGTTTGTTACATACGGTCCATCAGTAATTATGAAACACTTGTTTGTTGGAAAATTTAATGGCGGTTCCATCGGAATAGTTAATTTTTCCATTTTCTAAAAGCAAACCGATTGGACAATCGAATTTGTCCACTTCTCTAATGTTATTGTAAACGAATGACATGCTAAATGTAACTATATTTATGATGTTTAACAAAATAATCCACAGAACACCACATTGTCAACATTGCATCCATTCAAGTTAACGTTATGTTATGATTTAGCACATGTGCCATAGATTTGACATCTTAATCTACTTTATCCACTATGTCTGTCAAGAATAGCTATTCTACTAGGTGTTAATATGCAACATTTAAACAGTATTTGTACTCATTTACATAAAATGCATTTGTATTTTATCTTTACTCATTTACTGAAAATGCATTTGTATTTGTATTTAAAATGCTATTATACTCATTTGCATTTAAAATGCTATTCCACTAGGTGTTAATAACATAATTGTTTGGCTTATTTTCTGTACTCATTTACTGAAAATGCATTTGTATTTTTTCATTACTTTTGCTTCAGGATTATAGTTAAACCTTCCAGCAAAGATTCTACGACTGCAATTATTTTTAGTCATACGACCTCACGAATTACCACAAGCTTGTGACAAGTAGATACTTAGTATGTTTTGAATTGGTAAACCCTTTGTGCTCAATGCTACAAATTTCAATTTTACTGTTCTATGATCGAACATGGAGTGTATGTTCTGAAGGTACCTGGAGATACCAACATCAAAGAACGAAGATTATACATATCAAAAGGAATTGTACGTTGGCAAAACTTGAAGATGTTGTCTACAACGCTCTCAACTTAGATTCTACACAACATCAATTAATCTTCAAGTTCATATACCATGTGTGTTTGTCATGTGAGCCGTACGTTGTGGAAAATGATGAAGACCTACAAAGTTTTATAGAAGAGTATAGTTCACACAGATCTCCACTTATTGTTGATATGTTATCCAGGGTTCCACAGAGTATTAATACTGCTGGATGTGTTGTGAATAGGATACCTACAAGTTCAGGCTTTATGACTATTGCCCCACTATCTGCAGTTCCCGAGACAGCTACTTGTACCTCTGATGCTGACATGTAGTCCCCAGCGACCGAACTTCATGTGCCGGAAACTCAACTTGGATTCTCTGAAAATCAAATTTCTGAAAACAATGTGCAATCTGTGGAACATGATCATGATAATGAGCGCTTCAACATTAATGATATGAATGAATATCGTGGACATGATATGATCAAGATGAACAATTTAAGGTTGAGGTCAACACTAATCGTAGTGAAGATGGGTTACGAGACATTTGTTGGACCCAACATTCGGGACTTTCAGCTGGTGATAGTCGACATGGTGAGTCTCCTTATGGTAGTAGTCCAATTGATAATGTGAATGATGATGTGCTTGCCTCTCCTTGTACCAAAAACCATTTGGACATTCGACAGGATTCTACTGCAACCATGGCTGAACTTAGGGTTAACCATCGCTTCTCATCCGTCAATGCCCATGAAATCATTCGAATCAACCAACTCTGTGCGAGTACGAATGCACTATAGATTAGTCTTTATGCACTAAGGAGAAAATTTGAATTCAAGGTCAAGAAGTCAGATAGAGTCCGATATGAGGTTGTATGTGCAAACGACAATTTCATGTGGCGAATGCGTGCTACCAAACTACATGGTGATAATACAGAGACCTTCATGATTAGGGCCTTCAAGGATGAGCATATTTGCTCTTTAAATATCATGAAAAGGGATCATCGTCAAGCAACAAGTTCAGTTATCGGAGACATCATCCAGCCAACGTTTGATAGGATTTCAAGGCAATACAAACCTCAAGATATCGTGCATGACAGTCGCTCTAATTACGGAGTAAACATAAGCTACAACAAAGCATAGGCCGCTAAGGAAGTTGCACTATCAGGTTTGTGGGGCACGCTAGAAGATTCATATGAAAAACTTCCTTTATGGAGTCACGTTTTTAAAAGCAAAAATCGGGGCACGTTTACTCGAATTGAAACTGACGATCAAAACAGATTTTTAAATTTTTTCATGGCACTTGGAGCTAGCATTAGAGGGTTTCAGCATATGCGGAGAGTCGTAGCTGTCGATGGAACTACACTGAAGAATAGATATAGAGGTTTGTTATATATTGCATCATGTTTGGATGGGAACAATCAAATTTATCCACTTGCTTATGGAATAGGCCCTGGGGAGACGGATGCGGCTTACACGTGGTTTTTTGAGAGCTTTAAAGAAGCTTTTAGGGATGATCCGAATATAGCTTTTATATCGGATAGACACAAGAGCATTGCAAAAGCAATACGTACAATTTTCCCTAATAATCACCATAGCCACTGCACATATCATCTTGGTACAAATTTATATGCTAAAAAGTTTAAAGGTAATGTGAATGTGATTATATCAACTTTTAATGATGCAACTAGAGCATATATTGTTGAGGATTTTGATAAGGCCATGCAGCTTTTAGAAAGGGTTAGTATTGAAGCTGTACAATATCTCAAGGATGGAAGTCCTTCAAAATGGGCTAGATCACATTTTCCGGGCAATAGATACAACATAATGACAACTAACATTGCAAAGAGCATGAACTCTGTACTTATTGATGCTAGGGATAAACCTGTTTTGCCATTACTAGATCACATTCGTGATGTCTTGCAAAGGTGGTGGTATGAACATCGAACTAACGCAGCTGCAATGCAAACTCCTGTTACTAATTGGTTGGAAAAAAATCATGCAGAAGCGCTCAAATAATGGCAGAGGCTTACGTGTTATGCCAATGAAATTATATGAGTTTCAAGTTGTTGGCCATGGCATGTTCGTTGGAGTTGTTAACTTAGAACATAAGACGTGCTCATGCAAGGAATTTGACATTGATGGATTTCCTTGTGTCCATGCAATTGCAGCATGTAAGCATCGACATATTTCTCCATATTTCCTTTGCTCGGTGCATTACTCAATTGACTCACTCCGTGATGCATATTCGGAAACCATATATCCACTTGGAGATAAATGTCAGTGGCATGCTCCAGATGATGTCATAAACCAGGTTGTACTTCCACCTCTGGAAAAATTACCGAAGGTCTACAGTCATCGTATTTTTTTGGCCAATTTGAGAAATTTTTAAGCAATTTTGGAATTTTCTCTCCTTAGGATAATTTTAGAATCCATATTTTGCATGTTTTTGCATTTAACACACATTATGGGACTTGGGGGCCATAACATTGGTAAAACATGATTACCACTGGGGTTTCGGTAATTACCGATGACACCTACGGTAATTTTTCCAGAGGGTATATGCTGGTTACCGAAGGTTTCATCGGGAATTACTGAAGGTCGACAGTCATCGTAATTTTTTAGCTAATTTGAGAACTTTGTCAAAGATTTTGGGGTTTTCCCTCCTTAGGATAATTTTAGAATCCATATTTTGCATGTTTTTTCATTTAACACACATAAAGGGACTTGTGAGGTCCAAAAAATTGGTAAAATGTGATTACCATAGGGGTTTCAGTAATTCCGGATGAAACCTTCGGTAATTTTACCAGAGAGTATATGTTGGTTACCGAAAGTTTCATCGGGAATTACCGAAGATCTACAGTCATCGTATTTTTTTGGCCAATTTGGAGGCTTTTAAGCAATTTTGGGATTTTCTCTCATTAAGATCATTTCATAATCCGTATGTTGCATGTTTTTTCATTTAACACACGTCAGAGGACTTGTGGGGCCCAAAAAAGGGTAAAATGTGATTAACATAGGGGATTCAGTAATTACCGACGAAACGTACGGTAATTAAATATTTTTTCCAATTGGAGAATGTTTTCAGAACATTTGGGGTTTTGATGTTTGGGGGCATTAATGAATGTATAATTTGCATGTTGTTGCCGGAAACACCCCATTAGCTGAGTATTTGGAGAAAAAAAAATGTTAATTCATATTACCGAAAGCGTTTATGTAATTACCGATGGTGAATCGGGAATTATCGATGCACCATCGGTAATCATCTTTGCTTTAATTTTTATCACAACCGAGGGTCTTCTTTTCTCTCTTTTTTTTTTTTTCAACGGTTATCATTACTAAAGATAGGTTCAGCATATTAAGATAACATTAGTATAGAGTGTCATAACATTAAACATACGATCTACATTCAAAGTTTATTAAAGTACAAATCAACAGCATATTTTTTTTCTAAAAAACATAATGTCTTGCGGGCCAAATGAAGGATTCTCCTCACTACTCTTGTATTCAATAAATTTCAAAGCGTAGACGCCACAATCACCCCTGCAGAATAGCATTAATGAAAACCAACCACGTGTATTTCCACACATAACCATAATAAAACAGCAGCAATAGAAGTTGTTTGGAATGACAACACATTCATACCCATTATCTTGGCGGGGTACATCTTTGATCATGGTCATCGTGAATGGCTCTAAAGTGGGAGGCACGTCAGGATTCTTCTTGTAATATCCCCCATCCCTCAATAGGTAAGGCAGCATATACATAAGGCATTCCGCATTGTTCAACTCTTTATTCTGGACATATTTATTTCCCATATTTGGATTGTATAAATCAATATGTCGAGCCTTCAAGTCCACACATGCTGCCAACCAATGCGCGCCTCCATTGTTGACACGGATGTACACCTGCAAATTAGAACATAACCTCATTATCCACAAAATGGGAAACTTAGTGAGAATTTTTTTAAATATATGTAGGGACTTACATAATCACATCTCCGCAACAGCACGCTAGGTTTGGGTGACTTCCCACGCACATAGCTACAAAGGGTCGCATCACATGAATATGTGATACGAGATGCCCTCCATATGGGATAACGCCCTTTGATGGATGACTGCCAAATAATGAAATATATACAATATAAAATATCATCAATATAACATTAAGCAACGCAGTAACATCCCATCATCTTACCCAAAATAACACGTCTAGTATGGCACAGGTGTGGGTGAACATCTTCTCATTCTCAAACCGCCTTTTTCGTATGAAATACAAAATAGTGTCAATATGCTGCAAAACCACATTACAGGAAATAAGTAACAAGTGCGAGGTGATAAATAAAACATCATTCCAAACGTAGGAACACAATGATTTTACATGAACATAAAGCATATAACTTACATCGGAATTTAACCATCCTTCAGAGGTAAGTAGCTCAGCAAAAAATTCTTTCCCACCGTAATATAAGATGTACACACGGTTGCTTCCTTCGATGCCACCCTATACCACTCATCGAATGCCCTCTCCTTCGATGCATCACTATGTCGATTAATATTAAATTTGACCTTCTTTTTACACGGGTCGGTGTAAGGAAAGATGACATGATGTGACTGGTGGTAAACTCTACCGAATCGGCTTGTATCACCAACATTATGCATCCAATCTTCCACCTCAATCTCAACTAATTGGTCATGATGTGGACTGTCAGCCGAAGCCGATATCCCACCCGAAATGCAAAGGCCGATATGGCACCAAAGCCCAGGAATCCTCCACATAGGGTCCTCCAGGTACGATAGGCTCAAACGGTGTAGTACAATCATCATCCTCCTTCCTACCATTGGAACCTTCTATGGGCGCATCAAATTCTTCGACTTGCTCTCCAAATGACGGTGCCATTGGGGATGATGGTCGAACCAAAGATGATGGTGAATGGCTGTGCATATGATGTTCGGCACAAAACACAATAGTTATTTTGCAGTTCCCAAACTCTAACAACAAATAATTGCTGAATTACAATATATAATTTAATAATGCTAAAACACTAAAGTATACTAAGTTGTCTAAATGATACCTGATGCTTTTGTTGGTCAATAACAGAACTAAGCATCTTCCTTAACACTGCCATCTCTTTATTTAATTCATCAAATTTTACCTCCAAGCAAGCAAGCTAATCAATATCAATATCCAAAACATAAGTCAACATATATTAGTACAACATATGAAATACAAATTTGCGTGCAAGTAACAATTGCATACCCTAAAATTCCATCTGGAGGGCCACTAGAATGCTCCTCAGCTTTGGACGCATCTTTAGCGCCAACAGTGGCTATTGGTGCTACAAGTGGAGGTGACGTGTAGCGAACTTCATGTATGTTAACTGCTATTGTTCGCCAGTAATCCATAGTCTTCTCCTCATCGGTAGCATCTAACCTCCAGTGCACAACATACTACATGAAATGAAGAAAGGATAAAAAAGTAAATTTGAAAACTGACTATGGTAATGTAACTTGAATGTAGTCGTACCATGTAGTCTAAAAAAAATTTGCCTTACATTGTTATTTGAGGTTAACCAATTATGGACAGCAAAATGGTTCAGTTGACTTGTAGCATGCCATCCAAGGATCCTCAGACAACGGGTTTCCCACAACTACAAAATATAAATTATAGGTTATTAAATATAATTTTTAAGTAAACGCTACATGTATTAAATATATTACCGTACCTGAAACGCCAATGGAAAACCTTTTAGGTTATAATACTGTGATTTATTCTTTACTGCACGTCCTCTATGTTGGAATGCATTGTGGAATGAGTTGATCATCTCCTTGTAGCTTAGAATGCCCCAAGGGTAGGAATTGAATACCTCGATATCAACAACCAAATCAATGAATTTTCTATTTATTTGAACCTTCGGATCCATTCCGAGTACACCATGAACTAAGAAATATAGTAATGCAATTCTTACAGCATCCCAATCATCCACAAAAAGTGTACCCTTGAATATTCGTTCGAGTTCGGGTGGTTTCAAGTCAGTCTTGTCATCTAGCAACCTCGTGAGCAGCTCCTTTCCTTTGGAAATTTGCATATCATACATGGAAGGGTACCTACAAAACTTTAAGCCACTAATGAGTGTGAATTCCCACTTTGTAAACCACACTCCAGATCCGTCGAAGTTAAACTCCAGTACTTCTGGATTGTTGGACACAACTTGTCTGCAAAGCAGGTGATGCACTACCTGACCAGAGAACCGGAGGTTCTTCATGTCAAGTAAGTGTCCAAAATATGTTTGTCTATACTTTTCCAGCTGCTCACTTGTGAGGATACTTGTAATTACTTTGTTCGCTTCTATTGGATTCCCGAATGCATGTGCCCTAACTTTAAATATATCGGCATCTTGAAAGATCTGTTCCTTTGGAGCATCGATGGGCTGTAAAATGAATTACATAAATGGAACTGACATCAACGATTTAATCATACCCTCTTTTTCCACCCTAACTTGATAATAATAATTTCCAACTAAATCTTAAGACATATGGGTTCACATTTTTGCACAAGTGGTAATTACCGATGCAACCATCGGTAATCAACCTACAATGGACTAAAAAAAATCCCGATGGCCTATCGGCAATTACCGATAGCCATCGGGTGAAATTTTTCTTGAGTTTTCACATTCATGAATAAATACTGACAGATGTCTTATCATTTACCGCACAAAACAACATAAATGAATATAAAACTTACCATATCAGATGGGGGAGAGGAAAGTGGAACGTGCCCTCGAAGTTTGGCTCTTTCCATCTCAGCTTTGGATTTCTACCAAGTAGTTCGTCAACGCTTAGAGTCGGGTGCTGCTGTGCTACCACCGCGTCTCTTACTTTCCACCTTCTTAACTCCCTTCTTCGGTTGACGTCGCAAGTTCCTCTTTGGTGCCATTATAAAGTACAACCTACAAATGTACATTGACAACATTAATAAACTTTTATCTACCTTTAACCACATTGTCAACTATGTATACATATATAAATATCCGCAATCCTCAATTTCACACGCTCTCTTCCTAAGGATATTGTGTATGCCATCTACAAAACATTTACTGTATAGCAGTGTGTTTACTTCTAAATCTTTCTATCTTCTTCTTCTTTAATTTTTTTTTCTTTTTTGGGGATAAAGTGTTTGCGTGTTTGCTTCTAGCTAACCATGTACCTAAAATTTTATGCACCGATCTTCTCTCTCTCTCTCTATATATATATATATATATATATATATATCTATTCCTTTAGAAAGTACTAACTCTGGAATTCTCAACTTCAATTCTAATTAATCATAAAGTATTTTTCTCTTATCTCCAAGTACTGATTTTTAGTAATAAATTACCCTAGCAAAAAGGAAGAAGAAAAAATTTAAAAGAAAAAAGAAGGTCTGAAAAGCAACTAAGATTTCTAATGCAGCTATAGTCTAAAGTGGGGTTTTAATAGAGCAACCCACAATTGTGGCCAATTATGATGCTACATGCAGAAGCAGATAAAATGAAATATTGAAATGAGTGGAGAGGAAGTAGTCAATTCACCCAAAATAGAAAAATAAGAAAGTGAAGTATAGAGGTGGAAGACTACATAGAAGCTATGCAACAGACAGATTGTTATAAGCCAATCAAAAGCAGCCCTTAGACTGTATATATACTTATCATATTCATGTTATATTTAATTATTTCTTACCATACAATATATGTCTAAAAAATGTTCACAGAAAGTTGCAGACTATAATCTGAACATATAGGTTAAGCTGGACTGCAACATGTCCACCACTTCTATATGAGTATGTCAACTAATGTAGCTACATCTCTTCGCCATACTGCTTGTGTTTAACCTGATTTGGTTATAAAAGCTCAGACCTACCGACACCTATATATGCTATACAAATCATTCACTTTATATTTATTTTATCTGTATAATTAGTTTAGGGTCAAGGATTTATCTGTATACAAATCCAAAAAGAAATATAATTAGTTTCCTAAGGGTCAAGTACGTTTTTAAAAAAATTCTTCTTTTCAACCCACAAAAGCAGTTTTCTAGACAGAGTTTGAGTATCATGCGCTAGTGAGATAACACCTTTAGCTTAAGGATTTAAACTTCAATCAGGGTAAAAATCCTTATATCCCTAAGTTGTAACAAATATATATATATACATATATTATGTTTTTTTTAACTAACATTATTTTTCATCAAATTCATTGATTTCCTTGCCTTCATCCTTTGTTTATTTTCCATGCTCAGGGATGTCGATGGAACCCAAAAAAATTAAAAAAAATTAAAAACGACGTGTTCTCTGGGTGTCGTTCATCCTAGACGACATGTCGTTCGATCCATCTTCAACCTTTGTCCGGGTTGACCCGAACCTGCCTGAGTCGGTCCCGATCCAATTCTTGACCCGGTTGTTTCCCCCACCTCTGACCACCGTTCAAGGCCAAACTGGTCCCATTTTTTTCCTTTCTTCATTTCCTACTAATACCCAATATCAATCTATCCTAAAACCTAGGTTATAATCACTTCCATACAAAAACCTAAATCTTCAAAAATTCCACATTTTTAATCGGTTCTAAACACAAATCACAAGTTTCAATGTCTCACATTATACAAAATTTGTAAGTATTTAATGGTAAGGCAACAAATAAACACAAAAAATAAAAAATAAAAACGCACACGAGTCCACGGCAAGGCAACAAATAAACACAAAAACAAATCCACACCAGTCACGGCAAGGCTAAAAATCCACACAAAAACAAACCCACCAGGTCCCACGGCAACAAATAAACAAAAATATTCAAACAATTACCTCGGACAGTGCTGAGATGAGATGAACTTTTGTTTGGCTTTTCCACAGCAACTTTGGTTTTTTGTATTTGTGTGTATTCGTGTAAAAACAAGTTTGTTTAGAAAAAGTAGATTTTTGTTTTGTTTAAAATATAACATGATATGTAAGTCATTTTTTTTTTGTTTTAAGGTTAAAATAGATATTGAAGGGTAGAAAAAAAAATATAGCAAATGAAGGGTAGAAATCGTGAAGCTCATCCCTATGGGGGCATTGGGCCAAATTCCCCAAATCAAAACCAACACCAACACCAATACCAACACGCGGGCCAAGGCTCACCATTTCCACAGAACCATGTGCACCTTAGAGAATCGTGGAAACCTCTTCTTCCTCACTCTCACCGGCCGTCATCGATACCCTCATCTCCTCTCTCTCTGGGTTTGCCTCCTAAGCCACCCGCGGTTCCGCCCTCATCACCACCGCACAGGGCAACAGGTTCTTCTCCAATGGCTTCGATCTCACCTGGGCCCAATCCGCTGGCTCCAAATCAGTCGCCGCAGACCGTCTCCACCAGATGGTCGTCTCCTTCAAACCGGTTGTCGGAGCTCTTCTCTTCCTTCCGATGCCAACCATCGCCACCTTACCCGACCACACCGCTGCCGGAGGATTCCTATTCGCTCTCTGCCATGATTACATCCTCATGAGGAGCGATAGAGGCGTGCTGTACATGAGCGAGGTGGACATGGTGCTTCCATTCCCGGATTACTTCACGATGGCGATGAGGTCGAAGATCAAATCGGTGTCGGCTCGGAGGGATGTGATGCTGAGAGGGATGAAGATCAAAGGCGAGGAAGCTGTGAGATTGGGGATCATGGATTCGGTGCACGATAGGGCGGAGAGCACGGTGGAGGCTGCTATGCGCCTGGGGGAGAAGTTGGCATCGAGGAAGTGGGATGGTGAACTGTACGCCGAGATTGGGAAGGGGTTGTACTCGGAGTTATGTGGCGTGCTTGGATTGGCTGCCAAAGTCATTACCCGGAGTTATCGAGATATTCTTCCGTTGACATTACTTTCGCACTCGTAGCCAGAACAAACTCATCGAATTCCACCATTCTTAACTACATTGTTGACTTTGGGCTTATCGATTTCGGCCTATGAAGCAAATGGCTCTCTTCTGGCTCATCCGAGACCTCTTGCTTTATCTGGGTTGAAATCCGAGCACCTGTGCTAGTGACAGTCCGTATAATGGTTATAGGCTTAGCGTTGTTGAGGATGAACTTGATTGCCGTATCTGGGGCGTAGTGGGATTTCGATAGCGCCCGTAGAATATCCGATTCTGGCATTTCGGGACCCAAAAATGACTGGACCTTCTTGAAACTTTGTTCCTTTTCTAAGTGATCGATTTCCATTTGTTAAAATCATATACAATACAAAACCCACAAAAGAAAAAGGTTAGCAAAATATTGGATTCATATATGAAACTAGAGGTTTGAGTGCATAAGCTTCTCTGGTTTTCAAAGAAGCAGAGATAGAAAGAAAGAGAGAAAGTGAGAAAAATAGGAGGGAAACTGTAGGGGATGAAATGGGGTTTTGAGAATTCGGCTTTTAAAGTGGGCGAATTTTGGCTCCAGACAAATTTACATTTCTTTGAATTCGCGGTTTTTTTCCACCTAAGTTGGTAAAATAAAATGGACAAGAAAAAATTTTGACAAGTTTCTCACAAGGAAAGCATGTTTTTTTTTTTTTCCAATACAATGTCGTTTGAAATGGACAAGAAATTAAATTGAAAAAACGACTCTTTTGGATGGAAATACGACATTGCTTGATTATGCAAATCTAAACGTGAAAACAAATATTGAAGCTGATTTGTTCAAAAAGAAAAAAAAATTTTATTTAAGTGACATGATAATATTAATTGTGGATGCTTCTTATCTAGAAACGAGTTGTTATTTGTCTTATTTTTATCTAAGATAATTATCTACTTTTAATTGCTTTTATTTAGATACTGGAATAAGACCCTCCTCCTCTACATAATATGCACTGAATACCCTCTCATCCTTACACATCTTCCTTCTTTTATCATTTTTATATATTTTTATAATAAGAAGCTCATTTTTATTTTATGATATTCTGATAAATAAGAATTAAGTTGTCAAAATAAAATTGACAGTGAAAACATAACATATTAAAATTAAATACGAATACATAATAAGTTTTGACGAAGCACATAATGGATCATGACATAAGTCTGTGATATGAAACACATACTTGATTAAACATGTCATGAACCTATAATGGATTAGGTGCGGTGCATGCACATGTTAATCTTTTCAAAATAATCAGTACAATAATACTTTATTAAATTAGTCTTTATGATATATATTTGTAATCGTTTATATACAATTCTTTTTTTTTTTATCAATTATGTAATTTTTTTAATGTAAATATTAATTGCATACCAAACCAAAAATAAAATTTACCATAATGAATTTAAGTTATTTGGTATTTTTACTTTTTATAATATTTTAATCAATAAATAAAAAATAGGGTTAATTACACTGCACCCCCCTCTGGTTTTTCTTAATTACAACTAAATACCTTCAGATTTACCATAATTATATCCGTACCCCTTGCCATTAAAATTCATCCATAAAAATATTTTCTCTCTCTTATGTGGCAATTAAAATTACTGAAATACCCTTATATATTAATTAAATGGATTTTGATTTGTTTGAAAAGTAACTATCAATTTTCAATGTCACCCCTTGAAAGGTTTAAAACATAAATAGAGAAAGTGCAACGGGAATTTGATGAATGACATGCGCACCCTCTGTTACTTGGAAAATTGATGAATTATAGTTCAATAGTTGTAATAGCATTTCATTAAATTTTCAGGTGTAACAAAATATATTTCAAAGTGTCATAAGAGCCATTGTCTCTACAAAAAGTAACAGGGTTTCAATCCTATTGGACTAATATTTTGTACACATCTAAATATGTGTTATTCTAAAAAAAAAAAAAAAAAAAAAAAAAAGAGGTGACATAGCCCTCTATGCTATGCACTATATGTACCCTAGCCTTCATGTACATTTACTTGATGAAAATCACCATGTACACCTATCAGAATATTCCTATAACTAACTTGCATTGAAGAAATAATTTGCATCTAATTTCAACCACAAATTGCATTCCTCAATACAACCAAAAAGCATTTAAATGTGCTAAAGCTCCCAATGTACAACTTGATATCAAAATCCATAACTGTTTATCAAAATATTATTGAACTTGATGCTGTGGACTTGCTGCAGTCGCTATCTGAGAAAACCAAAGGACTCGGGTCACAGTGGGTTGGGATGATGAGCCTTGAGGCTGGGATGAAGAAGTTCCTTAATTAATTGGACAATAGGCAATCAGAAAAAATGAATATAAACATGCATACAAGATAGTTCTTTAACAAAAAAAATGCAGACAATATAATTTCCAACATATAAAAATATCTGTGCATTTTCCTGGGTAGCAATATTTACCTGTGAAGTTCCTTAGGCAACATTAACTTTAGCAGGTTTCTTTTATCAAACAAAGTGACAAAAATTAATACACAAAGCCAAAAAAATAATTTATTTATCATCTTAACCAAAAAAAAAAAAAAAAAACGAAAAAAAACCACAGAACCTCTTCTTTTTTCTGGGCATCAACTATTGGATGTTCCTAAGTAAAAAAAACACACACAATCAGATCCTAAAAAATATCAAATCAAATTTTCAGTCATTCCCCTTTTTAAAACGTTTTACAAAACTCACTATTTGTATGCCTCGAAAACTAAGGAAACAATTAGTCAACTAAATATCAAATAAAGTATAATAAATCAAGGATCTAAAATTTGTAATGAAAATAAAATAGAAATAAAAATAAAAATAATTTTGTAACAATTACTAAATGATTGATAAATGTCATAAACAAATAATACAAAAATGTTAATGAAACTTACATTAAGACAATTAAGGAAATAATTAAAATAATTAGAATGAATTAATTAATTGAACAATTAAATAAAGGAATAATTAAACCAAATTAAAACCTCCATTTAAAATAAATGGTAAGAACATAGTATGATCTCTTTAAAATCATCAAATCAATGTAAATAGTAAAATCAAGATAAACTGCATTGTTAAAACATTAATATAAATAGGTAATTAAAAACATAATAAAATTCCATAAAATTTGTATTAAAATCTCCAATTGAAATAAATAATAAAAACAACATTAAATACATTCTAATTTAAAAATAATTTCAAAATATTTATTTTAAAAATCATGTTTCGAAAACCACTTGATGCACCCACTATATACTAGTGGCGCCAATGGTACCCATCGTTTCGAGCACCGCCAGACAAGAGGTTAAAAAGAGAAATCGGCATACAATCGCGTGGCGTCCCACCGTGACGCTGCTAATAGGTGTCCCGGCCATGGAGGGGCGGCCTATCCTTATCCGATGGCAACCACAGGACAACCCCATAAATCACCTGCACGTTACTCACACCCACCTGCACGCTAATCATATCCATGTGCGCACTAATCACATTCATATACACAGAACACCAGTACGTGTATGGTGCATCTAAAAACTCGTAAATCATAAATCAATATTTTTCAAAATCTTAAAATTTCATAAATATTATCGGGTTATTCCATCCAATTGAACCCGTAATTTTCCACATTCTCTTTTAAATCATTATTATAAATGTATCAAGTTCAAATCCATCAATTTTGAATATACAAAATTTTCAATGGCATAAGGTCAAGCCATTAATATTTCAATGCATAAATATTTTGGAAACATAATAATTTAAATCTATATTTTTCTCAAATTCTCAAAAGTCAATTTAAATCAATAATATGAAAACCATGTAAATTCCATATATAATTAATTCATATAATTGTTAACAATAATTGAATAATAACCATAGCAATAATTAAAATAAATCAAAACCACAATTTCTATAAATTCCCAAATATATTCTTTTGGCACCAAAACATATATTAAAAACATTATAAATTGGCAATACAATTCTAGATAGAAATTCTCATAATATCGAACACATAAACATATTTTTGAAATATTCAATTATGAAATATTCCAATAAATTAATTTAATAATTAATAATTTCAATTTCAATTTCATAAAATTCTTTGGATCAAAATATTTCTTAATATATAAATATTTTGATTCACTCAATTGAGCATCAAATTTCCAAATATAAATCTACTAAATATTTATCACATAGAATATCAATTTCAAATATTCAATTAATACAAAATATTCACAAATTTTATTCCCAAAATTAATTTGAAGATGGGTCACTCACCTTGAGTACGCAATCCAACCAAGATCCTCCATAGGATCAATTCTACGGTTCACACATGCTTCTAAAACAACAATATTACACAGGATCAAATAAATTAATATTTTATTCGGATAAATAATATCCAGTACCTGGGGGGTTTAACATAAGCGGTGTCCAAAATTCATAAATAAGGTATCAACAGAAAGCTAAGGGGATGAAGAATATGTTACTGATCTCCGTTGGACTCAACTCGACCGGAGGTGGCCGGAAAGTGAACGGAAGCTTTCGGTCGAACTTCAACTTGTCATGTCTCCCAAACGGCAGGGAATTGAGCTGAATGGACCTCAAAATCGAGCTCTAGAGGTCCAAAATAGATGGAAAGGAGTATCAATTTGGCCCGGTGGTGGCCGGATCGCTGACGGAGCCAATCTTACCGTCGTCAGCAATGAAGCCCGATCCGGCCGCATCCAGTGATGATTGGCGCCATTTTCTGGCTACTAGCCAAAATCTTCCCCCTCTTCCTCCCCATCAGGCGCGTGTGGCTTCATATGATAAAAAAAAAAAAGAGAAACGGGATGAAGCCGAGAGGGAGAAGGAAGGAAGAAGGTAGACGGAAGAAGAAGAAAAGAAAAAGAAAAGAAAAAGAAAAAAAATTTCGTGGATGTTTCCCCACGTGAGGAAAAAAGAATTTTTTTTTAAATAATAATAATAATAACAAAATAATAAAATAAATAAATAATATTAAGATAATATAATATTTAATATGGTTGACATGTGGCATTTCCTCATTGTGGCACATGGTACCTTAATTAAGTCACACGTGGCATACTGTTCACCTATTTAAAAATAATATTAAAATAATATTATATTTGAAAAACTTTATAGGTCCATAACTTTTCAACAAAATGTCCAAATCAAGTGTACCGCTAGTTTACAAACTCGTATCGAGGAGTAATTCACATTCGTACATGAGTCAAAGCTCATATCCCCAAAAATAAAAAGTCAATCGGGAACCCTTGGACAATTTGGACCTCAACTTGTTTTGCTCATAACTTTCAAACCGTAGCTGCATTTTCGACGTACTACTAGTCTATAAACTCGTGCCAATGTGTACTTTGTAACGGGACCTTGGTCAATGTGAAATTCCACCGGAAGCAAAAAGTCAACATTTGACCCCTTCTCGGTCAGTGATGGTCAGACTTGGTCAACCTCGGTCAAATTTGAGAAATTTTCGATGTACTTCGGGATGGGATGTTACAATCGGTTTGTTCCTAATACTATCAATCTGACTAGTAAATGATTCTGTAAGGTTGTTAGTTACATGATCCACTTTAACATCAGTCCTAAATGCATGCTTGCTCCAACTATCCACTGTAATGTCCTTCAACCAAGTATATGCACTCAAATCAACCGCCTTAATGCCCTCTATTGCAACATGAAAATCCTTAATATTTGTTAATCTAGATGCTGTCCAAAACAAGTTCCTGACCTTCACACCAAGAAAATGAGACTTGAAGTTGGCAAAGATATGCCTTACACAATATCAATTGAAGGCATTCGGGAAAACCTCATTAATTACCTTCAACAGACCCTTCTATCTATCAAACATGAAAGAAATCCTTCTTGTTTCATGGACTCTTATGTACTCACTTATCAAATTGAGAAACCAAATCCAACTGTCATAGTTTTCCCCTTCACACACAGAGAAAGCCAATGGGAAAATGCTGTTATTTGCATCCACACCTACTGCAGTCAACAACACTCTACCAAATTGCCCCTTGAGATGGCAACCATCTATCCCAATAAATGGCCTATGGCCCTTTTAAAAGCCATCCTTTTGTGCTAGAAAACTCAAAAAGAACCGTTGAAAAATAGGGTTCTCAGATATGTAATTCCTATAGCACTTGACTTGTAGCATAGTATCCGGGTTCTTGCACAATAAAATATTGCCATAATCATGGAGCTTAGAGTAACTTGCTCCACGATCCCCACTTAACCTTTCTAACACCCTATTTTTTGCTCTATACAGCTTAGCATTTGAAACATGAACTCCAATCATCTCTCTAACTTCCTTTTGCAGGTCTTTAATTTTTATACCAGGATTGCATCTAACTTTATTCTCTATTTTTCTAGAAAGCCACTCATAAGTGACCATGGGATTCTTAGACAACATTGTACAAGAATGATCCTCTCGAAGTGTTTTTATTTGGAATGTAATATTATCAGCCATGAAGGATGCATGAACCCTCCAACCACAGCCCGTAGCTGCACACTCACAGGTAACCCTATTCTTCTCATTTTTCACTCCATAAACATTAAACCTCTCCTGTATGCTATATTCAGTAAGGACTTTTCTAAACTCAGCAGCACACTCCAAAGTTTGTCCTATTTGCAAATGATGTTTTCCATCTGGTAAAGGCTTATACAGGTTCCTCTTCATCAACCTAGACAGCTTTGCAACTGTACTTTCATCCTTTTCATCACTACTAAATTGACCATCCTCATTGTTTGAGTCTTCCCCTTGCCACTCGTTATCATCCTCATCACTTATTTCCACTCCATCACTATCAAATTCAGGTTTTCTTTTTATTTAGGGTTGGGATGAGGTTTTGTTTGTGGGGGAGGAGTAGAAACTTGACTGACAGGAGAGTTTGGTTGAGGTTGATGTTTAGGTTCAGGTTGAGGTGGGTCTGATTCTATAGGGTCCATAACCTCAGGTTACATCTCAGCCACGGGTAACATATTGCAATGGAAGTGGATAATACTGATATTGTGTTAACTAAATTCTTGGAACAGTTCTAGCAAATCCTGATCATTATTTACATGGAACAAAGCCCCTCTTGTCCAGGGTAACTTAACCTTAGCATTCATTAAGGGCTTTTCCCCTAAAATCAACCTCTCATTACGTGTAATGAACTTTACATTGTCATACAGACACAAATCTAAATCGATCCTCACTTACCTCAAAAGTCTTAAACTGTTGCTCAAAACAATGAATAACTATTTCAAAAATCATGACTCTGTCAAATATAATAAAAACAAACAATCCAGTTTTAGTTCCAGCGATCGTATACACAACGACAATTATTCAAACACAAACACAAAAATGCTTGAAAAAACAAATTAAAAAGATTCTAAAAAAAAAAAGTACATGAGAAGTGAGAAAAAAAGGAGATCAAAGATGAAACGACAAGATCAAAAGGTGTCCAAATAAAGAGAATACAATGGCCTGCGAACAAAATCCACCACCTCTTAGTATCAATGTCTTCATAGTACAGCAATTAACTGAGTATTGAACACTTTGTTCAGCTTAAATGCCAAATATTTTCCTAAATATCTTTAAACCCATGATCAAATCTCCAAACCCATATCAGTAACAAAACCCACACATATAGAAACAAGAAATTCTTATTGAAGAAAAACAGGCCAAATGCAACCACAAAAGATTAAGGACAAAAACAAAACCCCAGAAAAATAATGATGCAGTAAGCAGTAAGTTTCAAATGACAGAGATGATCAACAACCCACTTCTTCTAAGAAAACAAAGTAAAAACCTCGGAGATCGAAACTCCTGAGCGAGAGAAAGAGAGAAAATGAAAGCTATTAAACTGCAACAGAAAACAGAGAATGAAAATGGCATTTGGCACATTTAATGCTTTTTGGGTTATTTATTGAAACTAAATTTGGCACAATTCTGAAAAAATTTATATTGAAACTAAATTGAAAGAGCTGATTGCCTCACACGTATCACAAAAAAGAGAAGGCATAGTAACGTGCCAAAAGTCTCATTGTTATGTGTAATCGGAAAATACCATACCATCATTCAACATAAATGGCAAAACTTAGTACTCACTTTCCTTTCTTTTGCATTTTAATGGAAAAGAAAAATTAAAAAAACTGACAATTTAGTTCAAACCCATAAAAGAAAAGAACATTCAAAAGGGTTTTCAACCAATCAGACCCTCTTTCAACTTAGTAAAGTTTTTTTTTTTTTTTAAATTAAGCATAAACAGCAAACACATACTTAATCCATCATCTTCATCTGCTTCTTTCTCTCTCTCTTTCTTTGTGATTATTGTCCTTCAGTTCCAATTTTCTGCTTTGTAATTGGGTAAAGAAAATCAAAATATAACAAAGCCAAAGAAATGGATTAGAGAGAGAGAGAGAGAGAGAGAGAGAGAAATGGAGAGAGAATCGGAGGAAGAGAAGAGAACGAAACCTGGACTCCAAGAACTAAGATTTGCTCGAGATTTGTCCGTCGAAGAAATGAGATTTGAGATCCCTATTAGGCATGAAGATGAAAACCCTTATCGGGTATGAAGGTGAAACTTAAAAACAATGGAAAAAATCTTTTTTATGTTTGTTATTTTTTTTTAAATTTGTTTTTTAGAATAGCTGTTAAATGACTATTATACCCTTCTTTCGTTAATTTTAACGTCAATACGATAATCTTAAGGATTGATTTGTAATTACTACATACATCAGAATATTTTTGATGATTAAAAAAACTAGAAAAGGATGCAATGTAATTAACCTTAAAAAATATCTATAGCTGTATATAAAAGCCGGAATCACCTATACTGTTACAACTTTTCGAGCCCCTTTTGAATTTACCAAATTATCCACCAGCTTTTACTGAAATGCCTCCTTAGCCTGTATATGTATTTGTGTTACTCACTACTCTCTATCTCTCTCTCTCCCCTGCTTGACATGTGTGCTACTGCTAACTATGAAGACAGAGAAAGAGTGTCGCCCTCTCTACTTTCTCTCTCATCTTTTTTTTTTTTACCATATATATAAAATAAATTATTTTTTAACAACGATAAATTTCATATTATTAAGCCTCCAGTATAAATAGGCTAGCAAATAATAATAATATTAATACGCATAAATATGTTTTTTTAAATAATAAATATGTCATATTGATAATAGATATCTATTTTTATTTTTTATTTTTTGAGAGATCTAAGATGGATAGTATAATTTAAAGTATTTAAAATATAAATTATAAATAAACCCCATATTGATAATTTTTTGTTATAAATACTGAATGTTTAGTTTTATGTATAAAAAAAATTAATAAAATAATACATAACACTATTAAATGATGGTCCACGTGCAATGCACGTGGCTCATGCTTAGTCTATAACTATATATATATATAAATAAAAACTGCAAATGGAAATTTGAGAATGGGAAGGAGGAGGAATAGAACCTGTAAATGTTGAGGGAACTGTGGATGATTGGCCTTCAAAACAACCACACTGGTGAGAGAGAGAGAGAGAGAGAGGGGCTAGCGATAGAGGGAAGCTGAATAGTCTACCGTGAGGCATGGCTTCTACTGAAATGGATCTACCTGCTACCATGAAATTTTGGAATTGGATTTATACTTATGGTATGGTTTTAATTTCAGATTTTTTTATTTATTTGGTTGCATTACTTCTTTTGCTCCCGTTGTTTTTTTGGAACAGAAGAAGAGAATTTCCTGAACTTGGTTTGTGTATGTCTTTGGTTCTTCCTTGAAACTTTGATTTTCAATTTTAATTGCATTTGTTGTCTTTAGATTGTCTGTGCTTGTATAATTGTATTTGGCTTCTGACCTAATTTGTGGTTTTTTTTTTTCATGTTTTTTCCTTTTTTTTCCAATTTTATTTTTAATGTTCTAATTATCCTTTTGATGTTTGATTGTTCCTTTACAATCTACTTTCTTCTTTTTTATTTTTTATTTTTTTATTTTTTTATTTTTTTGTGGTTACTTGTAGACAGAGAAAGTGAGTTCTTCGGGACTCATCTACGGGGGATGTTCGATGGTTCTCACAAGACTGGCAAAAGAGTTCAGTTTCAGATGCGTCCTTGATTTGTTTCTGAGCTTCTCTATTTTACTTTCTGGGATCTTCTGGTTCCTTCCTTACCATGCAATGGAGTCTGGGTTCGATGCAACAGAGGCAGTTAGGCTCAGTGGTAAATCTTTTTCCTTTTTAATTTTCACTCTATTTTTTATTTTTATTTTTTGATTTAATTAGGGTTTTCTGATGTTTTGAACAGATGGGTATTTGAAATTTTTGCATATTGGTATTTAATAGTGTGGTGTGTTACTTTGGATTGTAATGGGATTCTTAGAAATGGTGGTGTAAAGTTCCATTTCTTCGAATCTTTCTTTTCACATTCTCGGCCATTTTTTTTACCTTAATGTTTTTTATCACTTTCTTTCCTTTTTTCTTACGATTTTGGTTTTCTTTTGTTATTTCCAATTTATCTTCAATGGTCTAATTATTATTTTTTTCTTTCTGATGGTTGGTTGTTCCTTTACATTCTTTTGTTTTTTTTTTTTTTTAGCACTTATAGATAAGAAAGTGAGTTAGATTTTTTGTTACATTTTATATAATATTAAAGGATTCTAAAAAAGGTTTTTTTATAGTAGGTTTTGGACAAGCAAAACTATACAATAATGAATATATATTTTGTCATCTACTGACAAAATTACATAATTATATTCTATTACATATACAAAAATATATATACTGACAAACAAAATTAAATTTTGAAGTTTTAAATCTAAATCTGTACTTTGCACTCGGGGGTTTATAAAGTTTATAATTGAAGCTCCTCGCCCCTAGGGACTAGGATCATTGGGGGTTTCTTTAGCTCTTCTCTTGCCTTGTCTGAAAATTATATTTCAATGAATACCACTAGAAAGATGAATTCTTGTCCAATTTGGCTTGCCTTCAATAAAGCTGTGATAAGAATTCTGGAAATTACATTTACAGGGACTAAAGTAGTTTCTTTCAAGTATTATTATTATTATGGTTATCATATGTGGAGTTACATATACATATGGAATTACATATACATTTTGAGCAGATATTCTATTCTTATTAAAGTTGTATCATAATTATATTCATTTTTAAATTACATATATATATATATATATATGTATATATTTATATATATAGCAATCATTTTCATTACCATGACCATGAGGATATTCTCATTTAAGTAATTTCATATATTTTTTTAACATATTTAATATATTTTTCAAAATAATAGTTATTACATAACTTTAATAAAATTCAAAATTTAAAATTATCATTACAAATTAAAAATATATTTTAAATAAAAATATATATATTTAACACTATTAAATCATAGTAGGCCCATACCTAATATATCTATATATATATATATATATATATGAGCCGCAATCTCCAACACTGTTCCAATTTTCCCGGCCCCCTTTGAAAATACAGATGTACCATTTTTTTCCTTCTCAAATTGCATTATTCTAACACTGTATTGCAAGTTGGATAAATGGCCAAATTGGACATTCCGCTCATGCACTTGCCCTTTCCTACATCTACCACGTGTCTTCTACCTTTTATAAAACCGAAGCATATTTTAATTAAAACAAAAGCCATGGAATTTAGTATATATTACGAAAATGCCATTTATTTCTTTTTCAAGAATGCAAATCCAGTTTTAAAATTTTTTAAGAAAGTAATGCTAATTTGTTTTTTAATTAAAATGAAGAAAACAATAATATTTAATAATAGTTTATTTATTTCTAAAACAATAGTATGTGATAGTTGTTCATTTACTGTTAATTAAAATAGAAAATATAAATTGTAAATAAATTTATAAAAGCAATATAATTTAGTAAAAAAAATATTGTAGGAATAGAAAATAAAGGGAAATTTTAATAGAAAGAATTAAAAGATTCTAACTTAAACGGAAAAAAAAAAAGAAGATCCACATATTTGATTAATTAATGATATATATTTATTAATTTATCAAATTTTATTGATTATTTTTGTTTTTAAATAGTATTAGTTTTGAATTATATTATATAAATTTATTATAGTTTTATTTAGTTAAATAAACAAAAATGGCTAATTAAAAAAAAGGTGAAATAAGGGTTTTTATTATATTGAAATATTTATTTTGCTTTAGTTATAGATATAGAATGAATATCAGTTTTATAATTAAATTATATTTTTTATATATAACACTTAAAAAATACATGCCTGTGTGTATATATATATATATATATTATAAAATACAAATGGAGTGGGGCCGAGGTCGCAGTCAAGATGGCAACAGCCATTCTTGCTACCCATCCCTATCAAAAAAAAAAAAAAAAAACACAAATGGAGTTGCCAAATTAAAATAGGATACCTAGCTACCAAATTAAATTTATCTTATATTGTGTATATATATATATATAATTGTGTGTAAATACATATACATATGCTCATACAATCCATACATATATAAAAACATAAGGCACGAAATAATTTATGCCACATCTATATTATGAAACAGGCTTAGGTCACATTTAATTTAGTATAAAGAAAGATTATTCAGCATAGAAATAATTATTCATAAAAATTACATAAGGAAAAAGGAATAGTTATTTTATTGACATGATTGGTTATTATATTGAATTTTTTTTCTTTCCAAAAATATTAAATTACATAAAAATTAATTATTTATGTATTTTTAGTGTATGAAAATTAATTTAGATTTAAATATATTTTAAATATGGTAATATCGTGGAAAGAAAGGAATATCAATTTTGAACTTTTAAAAATTAATAAATATTTCTTAAATTAGGAGAACATGTATTTTTATGGAATAAATAATTTTAAAATTGAAATATACCAAAAAAAATAATAGTGAATTCTATTCTTATGGCAAATTTATATTGGAACAAAAATAGCTATTTATGGGGATAAAAACAAAGAAAAAAAAATTAATTATTCTTATTCTTATGTTTGGTAAGAATATTAAATTAGATGCAAAATTTAGCCTTTTATAAATATTTTTAAAAAATCAAATATGGTCAAAATCAATATTACAAGTAAACTTTTATATTTATTAATCTATTTTTACCATATAATGAACTATTTAAGTTTAATTTTTTTTACAAATATATCAAAGATATAAGTAAAACTTATCTAGATTATAATATGGAAACAACAATTATGAACCTTTTTAATTTCATTAGTCACTGATTTGTGTTAAATTATCCTTATATGATTTTCAAATTAAAAATAAATTAATAAAATATGGATACCCAAAATTGAATGACTAATGAATTATTTTTAAGGAAAAAACAATCACAAAATAAATTAAAATCAGAATAATATATAATATGGCCAACCTTTCCACCATTACTTGGAAACAATTTCATTGATCAGTGCTAATTTCTTTTATGTGCTTTTAGAATTAAAATAAAATAATAAAATACGGATATGTAAAATTAAATGGCTAAATGATTATTTTTACCAAAAAAATTACAGACTAAATAAAATATAATATACAATATATTTCCATATTTCCATAATAATTATATTTTAACAATATTTATAATTAACAATTAATATATATTTCCATATTTCTATAATTAACAATATATATATCTCTTATTATTTTGATCATATTTTGTGACTGATTTTAATTTCCTTAAGCGTAATTCAATCAATTAACCATTAAATCTTGGGTAAGAGAAAATTTAGCACTAATCAAGGGAGATGGAAAGGATCTTTGTCCTTTATAAAGTCTTAAGGAAGAAGAAGAGAGAAAGCATAAAAACCTCTCGTCCTTCATTATTTTCTGTGTGTTATACGACACTCTCATTGTTACCATTTTGTTTGTGTGTCATCTTCTATTCATTTTGTTTAAAGAAAATGCCATCATTCTCTGTGTGTTACACGACCCTCACATCGCCGATGCCCAAGCCGCCAAAGCCTGTTCGATCCATTACCGAAACAGAGAAGAACAGCACACACACTCGGACTAAGCTTGACAAAATTTTGAAATCAGGGGCTTTGAAGATTTACAGCAAGGTGAAACAGCCAACTCATTTCCTTAACTCTCTTTTCACCGCCAAAAAATCCAAGAGCTCGTCCTCCGCCCATGCTGTTCAATCACCTTCTGGTAGGAGTGGAAAACGTGGTACTGATCGGGTTAAAAAAACCGTTCGTTTCGACCCTGTGACTGTCATTGTGGATGAGAATGGTCGCTCATGCGGTCACAAATGCTTGCACGAACCAGAAGAACAAGAAGTCGGCTCGACTCTAATGCCTGTGATTGCTCCTACTGCATGGAAAATCAAACGGTCGCATAAATTACAAGTGTCCGAGAGAACGCGACGAGTGGAGGAAGCAGCCAGAGAGGAATTTAGGAGATACTATCGTCAAATCCAGAGAGATTTTCTTTGGGATGACGATGCAGTTTCCTGTTCAAGTTCGGATCTTTTCAAGCTTGAAATCTTGAGTAAATAATGTAGCATTTGTTGTTTAATATCATACGGAATAATATAAACCAGCATTTTTTCTTCTTTTATATCTTTTCTGCTTATTATTATTGTCTTGTATTAGTCTTGTTGATGTTGTTTCATGCACTGGCACTGGCCAAAATATGAGATAACAGAAATCTAACCATCGCAACGTTTTTTTGTATTCTTCGATAATATAAATTGTGTTTAAAGCCTTTTGTATATGCCATTATTTTCCTCATCGTTTATTTTTATTTTCCTATTGATAATGATTGCTTTACATAAAAAACTAGTCAAATTTAGATTATCTATCGGCTTGTCCTCCCTTTTACTAAAACGTTGCATTACCAACTAGGAATTCCCTAAAAAAAAGAAAAAAAAAGTAAAATAAAATAAAATAATAATAAAACTAAATTTTTCAAAATATTATTTTTTGGAGATTTTTAAGATTAATGCAACTTTTATAAAGGAAATAAATTAATTTTGATTGATATACGTTTCCTTTTCAACACTGAAATAAATTAATTTTGATTGATATACGTTTAGGTTATTATATAGATGGAATACTATTTTATAAAAGAGGTAATTGAATATATTACCAAAGAAAAAAGGACTTCATTGAATATACATGGAAAACATTAGCTGTTTTAACCCCCAAAAAAAATTTTAAAAAAAAAAAAAAGAAGGAAAAATTGGTTGGTTCACATACACTCTAAGAGTAGACAGGTGCTATATATGGTTAATTCACAGCAATTGAGAGGGTATCCTGATTCGTTGACATCTTTTTTATCTTGAATCGTATTAGCTGTATTTACAGGTGCTATATATGGACTTCGTTGACTTGATTTTATTCCCTTAAAAATTTTAACTTTAAAAGTATATATATATTTTTTAAAATATTATAATATTTATAAAATATAATCTTATTTATTATATATAAATATATTTAAGTATTAAAAAATGAAATATAAATATAAATTATGTATTTTTATTAACACTAAATATATAGTCCTTGTATCTATTCCTACTTGTACCCAAGACAATGTTTTTTGCCCGGTTCCCACCCGATCCTTTGCATGGTCAGTGATGATAGGGAAAATAGGTTAAATATAACCATCTCTATTCCCAGCCATCAAAATAATAATAAATATACCTTGTCTTTTTTTTTTTTTTTTCCTTAACAAAAAAATCTTGGCGTAATTAATCACTTTTATTATTATTTGTTAAAACACATTGAAATAGATTGTCTTATTACCTTAAATTCTCTTCTCAACTTGCTCTCATTTATCTTATTTACCTCATTTTGTATCTTTCATATTTGTTTAACTTTGGTATGGAGTTAGAAAAAGCTATTGAAGTAACTTGCAAATTTTTGCATTAAAAAAAACGGTTTTTTGTGATGGTCCAAAATCTTCAAAATGATTTTTTTTTTTTTCACTTTGTTTGGAGATAAATATCTTCACCAAAAGTTGTATTATTCAGTCTTTGGCTTGCTTCTTCGTGCAAAATGATGTTTTCTCCAATATCTTTTCAATAAAGTTTGGATGTCCTACGACAAAAAAACGGTACTTGTTCATAATTTTAAATTCTATGAATTTATTGTTAAAAATGTGTAATACATAATAAAACAAAAACAAACCTACATTACTAAATTTTGTCATATGATCATTCGTACAACAACGGTTATGAATTCAAGAAACAACAACAACAAAAATCATCGTCGATTTATATATGTATATATATATATATATATATTTAAAAGCTTATAAATTACCAGCCATATTAATTTTGAAAATAATAAACTAAAAGTCAAACTCCGTTTGTGATATTTTTTGGTGGTACTCTGTTTGTGATATTAATTACTTTATACACTCGCTACTTTAATGAGGAGGAATTTGGCCCAATGCCTTTCTTTTAAAGCCTCTAATGAAATATACCCCTCATTTTTTAGTTTTTTTTAATCAGCCCTCTGCTTCCCATTTTATCCCCAATGAAAGTAAAAAATTACTCTACTTTCCTTTCTTCATTCCTTCAGTCCGAGAAACCCAAAGTCTTTAGTTTCTGCACTTTGCTTTTTTTATTTTTCTTCATCCCCCAGAAAACCCACACACAATCTCATTAAGAAAAAAAAAAAATCCATGCTCCATCTCCCTGCATCTCTTACCTCTTCTCTTGCAAACATATGAAAGACTAAGGAAAAATTACGTTTGAGGTAAGGATCTGTGTATTTTGATTGTTTTTTTTTTTTTTTTTAGCTTGGGTTTTTGCTTGATTGGCGAAAGGCGAAGACGATGATTGGAATGGAGGAAACTAGTCGAAATCATGTAGTAGTAGCAGTAGTAGTAGGTTATACAATTTAGTGGGGTAATTAAATATTACGAGTGAGCTAGTCGAAATCGGTTTCTATATTGCTTTAAGGTTAGAAACACTTCATGAGTGTTTGTTGAATTTTCTAATTGCAACAGAATATCAAAGGAAATTAAAAGAAAAGAAAACCCAACAAAACAAAATTGAAAAATAAGTTGAAAGCGGTTATGGTTAAAATCTGCTTCAAATGTTGAATCATTTGTTTTCTTGTTTATATGACACTCACCATCTTGCTAGATATCATAATTTAATTACATAACTTTATTTTGATTCTATGTTGGTTTCTTGTTTATGGTTATGAAGGTGAGCGGTAGTTGTGCAGAGGAGCTTTACTTGGAAAGTTTGCAGCATCAAATAGAAAGTGATCTTATGCCAAGTGCCCGATGTGACCAAAGTGATTCTTATGGTATCCTTTTAGTTATATGTTCTATGGCGAATTATATAAGTAAACTTTTTTTTTTTTCACAATTAGTTAATATTTAAAAAAGATGTTATACCTACTATATGGACCATGAGGTATACTATCTATGTTGTCTAGTTTGCCCTAATTTCTTTCTGTTTAGTTTTTAGCCAAGGTTGGAATTTCTTAGGCTTGGCTGGTGGAACATTATTAATTTTCAAGTTGATTACAAATATGCAGTTGGGGATAGGATAGGTGAACTGTCTTATACTTACTCCTATTTTATGAATTTGAGGTTGGTTGCCGAGATGTGGTATTAGTTTGCTTGTGGTTTTGTATTATAGGCTAATGGCACTCAAGACTTCCATGATAAACTGATATTTACTGATTGAGAAACCCATACTATTGGTTACAATTCCAAAAATGTGCTTGAAAATGCCTTAGGTCAGGTGCATATCGTTATCCTTATGCACTTGGTTATGAGGTTGATGTAGTGTCCCTCCTTAACATATTGAAGTTGTGGGTTTATTTATTTTTATTTTTTTTTGTCTATAAGTAATAATCGTTGCCCCCACACCCTTTCTGTGAATTTCATGTAACAATTGGTGTATTACTAGAGTGGATATCATGATGGTCTCATAGCAAGAGAAGAAGCTGTAGCGCAAGAGGGATTTAATATTGGCTTTAAGGAATCGGTCCTTGTTGGGTACAAATGGGGTCTAGTTAGAGGTGATACCAGGTAAAAGAAAACAAAAGAGGAAAATAATTTGAATGCGCTATTGCTTATAGAGTTTTTAATGAAATTGCTATAAGCATATGATTAAAAAAGAATTTAAATACTTTGTTGCTCATAAAGTTTTTAATGAAGTTGCTATAAACATATGATTAACTTCTTTTCTCTGCTACTTTTGTTTTCCTATTTTGTCCAATCTGCATCCCCATGAACTGCCTTCACTTTAGTTCCTGAGGACTTGAAAGAGAGCATTTAAATTCTCAAGATGGTAATCAAACTCTCAAAGACATGAATTGCATGGTTGCTTTTCATAAGGGTTTGACAACATGGGCTAAGTGGGTGGATTCTACTATGAATCATAGTAAAACCAAAGTCATCTTCCAAGGAATTTCTCTTACCCACTACCATTAAGTTTACTTCTTTCCCATCACCAATTTTTTTTTTTTTTTTAAAACCAAAAATTAATTTCGTGAATTTCTCTGATACTTTTTTTTTCTTTCTTTTTTTTTTTCCTTTTCATATTTAGTGGCAAGGGATTGGAATGAGCTAGGGGTGACAAACTGTGGAAATGAGACAAAACTCCTAAGTGGATCAGTCTATCGAGGCGGATTGCCCAAGGAATTATATGTGGTGAAAGATGTATTAACTGGAATGAGAAAACATGTTCATCTGCTGGACATAACAACTCTATCACAACTCAGAAAAGATGCACATCCTGGCTTTTATAATGGCTTTAGGCGCATGGACTGTAACCATTGGTGTATTGCTGGACTTCTAGATACTTGGAATCAAATTTTTATGCATTTCTCATAATTGTTATGCTTGTTCTAGTATTTTTAGTTTATAAAAATGATCATACGGTTGCTTAGGTCCTTCCTTCCATAGATCACCATTTTTAAGGGAATCAAGTTTCAAAAATGATCGATATTTTCATTTTCCATGTCAACCAGGTATTGAGAGTTAAACATCATTAATGAAACTCTACAATCCTGGATAATTTAGAGTATTTAATATATTCATAATTTAAACCATAAATTTGCACGACTCTTTGATTTTTTTTTCCCTGGTAAATATGTCATTTAAAGGCCCACTCTTTAATTCTTTGGTTGTTAAATATGTCATTTGATAGTTTCCTGACCTTGCATGTTACATTAGTATATGAGTCTTTGGAAAATTGCATGGTGACAGAGGAATGAGGCAAGGCTGCATGAGTCAAACATATGAGGGATGTAAAGTGGTTGAGACTAAGACAAAGTTTTGAAAAAGTTCTCAAATTTGCACAAAAATTTGATTATTGTTGGGCCTTCGGTAATTACCAATGAAACCTACGGTAATCAATTTGTCCTTACTTGAAATATTACCGTAGGTTTCATCGGGAATTACCGAAATCCCTATGGTAATCACATTTTACCAATTTTTTGGGCCCCACAAGTCCCCTTACGTGTGTTAAATGAAAAACCATGCAAAATATGGATTCTAAAATTATCCTAAAGAGGGAAAATCCCAAAATATCTGAAAAATTTCTCAAATTGGCCAAAAAATTACGATGACTGTAGACCTTCGGTAATTCCCGATGAAACGTTCGGTAACCAACATATACCCTCTGGAAAAATTACCGAAGATTTCATCGGGAATTACCAAAACCCCTATGGTAATCACATTTTACCAATTTTTTGGACCCCACAAGTCCCCTTACGTGTGTTAAATGAAAAAACATGCAACATATGGATTATCAAATGATCATAATGAGAGAAAATCCCAAAATTTCTTAAAAAGCTCTCAAATTGGCCAAAAAAATACGATGACTGTAGACCTTCGATAATTCCTGATAAAACCTTCGGTAACCAACATATACTCTCTGGAAAAATTACCGTAGGTGTCATCGGTAATTACCGAAACCCCAGTGGTAATCATATTTTACGAATGTTATGGCTCCCACAAGTCCCATAATGTGTATTAAATGCAAAAACATGCAAAATATAAATTCTAAAATTATCCTGAGGGAAATCCACAAAATCTCTGAAAAAGTTCTCAAATTGGCCAAAAATTTATGATGACTGTAGACCTTCGGTAATTCTCAATGAGACCTTCGGTAACTAACGTATACCCTCTGGAAAAATTACCGATGGTTTCATCGGAAATTACCGAAACCCCTATGGTAATCATATTTTATCAATTTTTTGGGCCCCACAAGTCCCCTTACGTATGTTAAATGAAAAACCATGCAAAATATGGATTTTAAAATTATCCTAAGGAGGAAAAACCCCAAAATCTCTGAAAAAGTTCTCAAATTGGCCAAAAAATTACGATAACTGTAGCCATTCGGTAATTACCGATGAAAGCATCGGTAACCAACATATACCTTCTGGAAAAGTTACCGAAGGTTTCATCGGGAATTACCGAAGGTCTACAGTAATTGTATTTTTTTGGCCAATTTGATAAATTTTTAAGCAATTTTGGGATTTTCTCTCCTTAGGATATTTTTAGAATCCATATTTTGCATGTTTTTGCATTTAACACACATTATGGGACTTGTGGGGGCCATAACATTGGTAAAATGTGATTACCACTGAGGTTTCGGTAATTACCGATGGCACCTACGGTAATTTTTCCAGAGAGTATATGTTGGTTACCGATGGTTTCATCGGGAATTACCGAAGGTCTACAGTCATCGTAATTTTTTGGCCAATTTGAGAAAATTTTCAGATATTTTGGGGTTTTCCCTCCTTAGGATAATTTTAGAATCCATATTTTGCATGGTTTTTCATTTAACACACGTAAGGGGACTTGTGGGGCCCAAAAAATTGGTAAAATGTGATTATCATAGGGGTTTCGGTAATTCTCGATGAAACCATCGGTAATTTTTCCAGAGGGCATATGTTGGTTACCGAAGGTTTCATCGAAAATTACCGAAGATCTACAGTCATCGTAATTTTTTGGCTAATTTGAGAAATTTTTCAGATATTTTGGGGTTTTCCCTCCTTAGGATAATTTTAGAATCCATATTTTGCATGGTTTTTCATTTAACACACGTAAGGGGACTTGTGGGGCCCAAAAAATTGGTAAAATGTGATTACCATAGGGGTTTCGATAATTCCCGATGAAACCATCGGTAATTTTTCCAGAGGGTATATGTTGGTTACCGAAGGTTTCATCGGGAATTACCGAAGGTCTACAGTCAGCATAAATTTTTGGCCAATTTGAGAACTTTTTCAGAGATTTTGGGGATTTCCCTCCTTAGTATAATTTTAGATTCCATATTTTGCATGTTTTTGCATTTAACACACATTATGGGACTTGTGGGGGCCATAACATTGGTAAAATGTGATTACCACTGGGGTTTCGGTAATTACCGATGACACCTACGGTAATTTTTCCAAAGAGTATATGTTGGTTACCGAAGGTTTCATCGGGAATTACCGAAGGTCTATAGTCATCGTATTTTTTTGGCCAATTTGAGAGCTTTTTAAGCAATTTTGGGATTTTCTCTCATTACGATCATTTGATAATCCATATGTTGCATGTTTTTTCATTTAACACACGTAAGGGGATTTGTGGGGCCCAAAAAATTGGTAAAATGTGATTACCATAGGGGTTTCGATACTGACGAAACCTACGGTATTTTTTGAAGCAAAAACAAATTGAACGTTGTCATTTTTTAATGCCGTTTGATCGCTTACTTTGTCAGAATTTATAATTAATAATGCTACATTTAGCATGTTATTGGTTGGAACACACATGATTGAAGTTGTCGGATGGAATTGTGGTGATTATTTTACGATGGTGTACAAATGTCAATTACCGACGATGCATCAGTCATTACCATTGGGCAGTAATATCATCCGTGCAATAGTAAGAAACATACAAACAACTAAACCAAAAACTGAACACGGAATGATATGTTATCAAAACAATACGATAGATGAATTTGACAACAAAAGAACACATAAAACCAACGTCTATTATGCCAAAACACATGTTACGCGGTTGAGCAACTAATTGCATTCCTGACTACATTGCATACACATGCATACCGCATAACATGGCCCCATTGTCTGAATATAGCATCATGCGATTGATGGGCCTTTGGTTCAATGGTGCTGTTGGTTGGTAGTGCTATCAAGAGGTACGGCGGCGGAGCATGATCGACTGCTGTGACCAACCTGTTTGCACCTCCCGCATCTATATTGATGATGCTCCTCTCCTTGAGATTGAATCCTCTTCTTTCTCGGTCTTCCTGACTGTTTGCCAATTTGAGGTGGAAGTACAGCCTGGTTTATGACATCATCTGGAGCATGCCACTGACATTTATCTCCAAGTGGATATATGGTTTCCGAATATGCATCACGGAGTGAGTCAACTGAGTAATGCACCGAGCAAAGGAAATATGGAGAAATATGTCGATGCTTACATGCTGCAATTGCATGGACACAAGGAAATCCATCAATGTAAAATTCCTTGCATGAGCACGTCTTATTTTCTAAGTTAACAACTCCAACGAACATGCCATGGCCAATAACTTGAAACTCATATAAGTTCATTGGCATAACATATAAGCCTCTGCCATTATTTGAGCGCTCCTGCATGATTTTTTCCAACCAATTGGTAACAGGAGTTTGCATTGCAGCTGCGTTAGTTCGACTTTCATACCACCACCTTTGCAAGACATCATGAATGTGATCTAGTAATGGCAAAACAGGTTTATCCCTAGCATCAATAAGCACAGAGTTCATGCTCTTTGCAAATTAGTTGTCATTATGTTGTATCTATTTCCTGGAAAATGTGATCTAGCCCATTTTGAAGGACTTGCATCCTTGAGATATTGTACAGCTTCAATACTAACCCCTTCTAAAAGCTGCATGGCCTTATCAAAATCCTCAACAATATATGCTCTACCTGCATCATTAAAAGTTGATATAATCGCATTGACATTACCTTTAAACTTCTTAGCACGTAAATTTGTACCAAGATGATATGTGCAGTGGCCATGGTGATTATTAGGGAAAACTGTACGTATTGCTTTTGCAATGCTCTTTTGTCTATCCGATATAAAAGCTATATTCAGATCATCCCCAAAAGCTTCTTTAAAGCTCTCAAAAAACCACGTGTAAGCCGCATCCGTCTCCCCAGGGCCTATTCCATAAGCAAGTGGATAAATTTGATTGTTCCCATCCAAACATGATGCAATATATAATAAACCTCTATATCTATTCTTCAGTGTAGTTCCATCGACAGCTACGACTCTCCGCATATGCTAAAAGCCTCTAATGCTAGCTCCAAGTGTCATGAAAAAATATAAAAATCTGTTTTGATTGTCAGTTTCAATTTGAGTAAACGTGCCTAGATTTTTGCTTTTCAAAACGTGACTCCATAAAGGAAGTTTTGCATATGAATCTTCTAGTGTGCCCCACAAACCTGATAGTGCAACTTCTTTAGCGGCCCATGCTTTATTGTAGCTTATGTTTAATCCGTAATTAGAGCGAATGTCATGCACGATATCTCGAGGTTTGTATTGCCTTGAAATCCCATCAAACGTTGGCTGGATGATGTCTCCGATAACTGAACTTGTTGCTTGACGATGATCCCTTTTTATGATATTTAAAGAGCAAATATGCTCATCCTTGAAGGTCCTAATCATGAAGGCCTTTGTATTATCACCATGTAGTTTGGTAGCATGCATTCGCCACATGCAATTGTCGTTTGCACATACAACCTCATATCGAACTCTATCTGACTTCTTGACTTTGAATTCAAAATTTCTCCTTAGTGCATAAAGACTAATCTTCTTCTGTAGCGCATTCTTACTCGCAAAGAGTTGGTTGATTCGAATGATTTCATGGGCATTGACGGATGAGAAGCGATGGTTAACCCTAAGTTCAGCCATGATTGTGGTAGAATCCTGTCGAATGTCCAAATGATTTTCGGTACGAGGAGAGGTAAGCACATCATCATTCACATTATCAATTGGACTACTACCATAAGGAGACTCACTATGTCGACTATCACCAGCTGAAAGTCCCGAATGTTGGGTCAAACAAATGTCTCATAACCCATCTTCACTATAATTAGTGTTGACCTCAACCTCAAATTGTTCATCTTGATCATAATCATGTTCACAATATTCATTCATATCATTAATGTCGAAGTGCTCATTATTATGATCATGTTCCACAGATTGCACATTGTTTTCACAAATTTGATTTTCAGAGAATCCAGGTTGAGTTTCCGGCACATGAAGTTCAGTCGCTGGGGACTGTATGTCAGCATCAGAGGTACAAATAACTATCTCGGGAACTGCAGATAGTGGGGCAATAGTCATAAATCCTGAACTTGTAGGTATCCTATTCACAACACATCCAGCAGTATTAATACTCTGTGGAACCCTGGAGAACACATCAACAATAAGTGGAGATCTGTCTTGAGGTCTGTGTGAACTATACTCTTCTATAAAACTTTGTAGGTCTTCATCATTTTCCACAACGTACGGCTCACATGACAAACACACATGGTATATGAACTTGAAGATTAATTGATGTTGTGTAGAATCTAAGTTGAAAGCGTTGTAGACAACATCTTCAAGTTCTGCCAATGTACAATTCCTTTTGATACGTATAATCTTCGTTCTTTGACGTTGGTATCTCCAGGTACCTTTAGAACATACACTCCATGTTCCATCGTAGAACAGTAAAACTGAAATTTGTGACATTGAGCACAAAGAGTTTACCAATTTAAAACATACTAAGTATCTACTTGTCACAAGCTTGTGGTAATTCGTGAGGTCGTATGACTAAAAATAATTGCAATCGTAGAATCTTTGCTGGAAGGTTTAACTATAATCCTGAAGCAAAAGTAATGAAAAAATACAAATGCATTTTCAGTAAATGAGTACAGAAAATAAGCCAAACAATTATGTTATTAACGCCTAGTGGAATAGCATTTTAAATGCAAATGAGTAGAATAACATTTTAAATACAAATACAAATGCATTTTCAGTAAATGAGTACAGATAAAATACTAATGCATTTTATGTAAATGAGTACAAATGCTGTTTAAATGCTGCATATTAACACCTAGTACAATAGATACTCTTGACAGACATAATAGATCAAGTAGATTAAGATGTCAAATCTATGGCACATGTGCTAAATCATAACATAACGTTAGCTTGAATGGATGCAATGTTGACAATGTGGTGTTCTGTGGATTATTTTGTTAAACATCATAAATATAGTTACATTTAGCATGTCATTCGTTTACAATAACATTAGAGAAGTGGACAAATTCGATTGTCCAATCGGTTTACTTTTAGAAAATGGAAAAATTAACTATTCCGATGGAACCGCCGTTAAATTTTCCAACAAGCAAGTGTTTCATAATTACTGATGGACCGTATGTAACAAACAAAGATTGTAATTTTCAAATGGTAATTTCCGAACCATTTATGGATTGTTTTACATAAAATAGCACCAACATAGAACTTGCACTTATATATCATGTCAAAATGTGACAAACAATAAATCCAATATAAGGGAAAAATGTATACATATCTGTACACATATTTATATATATATATATATATATGTATATATATACACATACCAAAAAATCTTTAACTCTGATCCGCAGAAACGTACAATTTAATTATACCTTTTTGAAGTGTATGGGCTCCATAATGAAGATTTTCAGTCTTGTTGTTATCACAAAAGGTTGGGGGTATGCAGGGAGAGTGAACTGAACTGAAGGTGGTATTGTGTTTTCTGCAATGTTCGTCAATGCAAAGAAAGGCTGAAAGGTACGTAACCAAAAAAAGAGAAAGAGAGTGGAAGACACACATGATTCATTTAATGTGGTAGCAAGGAGAGTAAGAGAGAGGGATAGAAGTTAATGAGGGTAGATGAGAAATGAAAGATGGTAAAAAAAATTATTTTAATATTTTCCACTTTATTCGATAGTTAATGAGAAATGAGGGTAGATGAGAAATGGGAAACTGTTACATTTATTTTACACTTTTATATCCATTTATTTAAATAGTTTTCACAAGTGCACAATTAATTCCCTCCTAACAACTCTCATTTGGACATACTACCATGGAGCCGTTCATGTAAAAGTGATTGGAAGAAGCTTGCAAAGCTGGGAATCACATTTTACAATCTAAAACTAACTACATTTCAATGCATACCATTCAAACAAGTTCTAATGGTCAGAAACTAGAGAGCCAATATTTGAGAACTCAATTACCATCCATTTAAATTATCATCTTTCTTATTTATTGCTTTTCCACATATCAAATAATATGGAGAATTTAATAATGAAATTGGATCCTTACACATCATATTGACACGAGAATCATGTACAAAAACTAAAAACAAAATCTGAATTAGCAAGAGGAAATTGTACAATGTTTTATGAATAAAAACTAGAGAATATTACAGCTCCTAGAGAATATTACAGCTCCTACAAAAGTATACATCTTAATAAATTTATTTGATACACATACTGTCTTAATTTGACCATGCCAAAAGTATAAAATAATAGAAACAGAGTAGTTTTCCATGGGGTGTGTCCCTAATTTCAGCTTTTGAGGGATTTTTGATACCACCATCAGTCTAAAATGGAAATGAAGTTGTCCATTAGTACAAGAGATTGAAAACCATTGGGTGGTTCTATTGCAAAGATGTAAGAGAAATCAGATAAAAGCATTAAAAAATATGGCCCTCTGATAGATCAAGAAACTAGTATGCAACTTAACTATCATCCAAGTATGTTCACTATCAGAACTACCGAGTAAGGCTTCTCTCTCAAGATGTAACGTTTATACTTTCTTGGAATTCTTTGTCTTCGAAGAAACAAGCGCATGCCTACGACAAGACAATGAAATGAAAAAAAGGTAAAACTAAACATTTAGGAATATTCAATCAGAATGAGGACACAAATGAAGGTGCAACTCATACCTTCCTAGATGCATAGATGCAATAGGTCCTCCATATCCAAACATCCCAAACAAGGGCTACATAACTAAGATATGCTTAAAAGATAAATTTCAATGAGTAAACACTAAGAAGACAGTGGACACAAGACATAAAGTACAAACAAATTGTACTTCGAATATGGAGGAAGAAATGCATGCTAATAAATAATCAAGAGAAACAGAAAATAAGAGAAAAGTACATGTAGAAAATAAGAGGTAGACTTCTCTTTATATTAGAATGAAATATGCTCAAGCTACAAAAGTCAGTGTCTAATTTTCACCATATAAATAAGTGTATACACAAGATAAAAGCAGAATAAAAGGATATTGAAAACAAATTTTACCATAAGGTATGGAGGTTTTAACCCTATTGCCTGTCCTCTCGAAGACTTGTGAAGTGATGCACCCATCTTTCCCATCCAATGGAAATTATTTCTATTGATTTGTTACCAATGAACCACTATTGCCCTCATGGTTCCATGGACTACTATTCCAACAATCATCTTCATCCGTTTATATTCCCTAATGTGTTATGCATACTCGCTGATTTATAATGGTTGCACCCCTGCATATCATTACAAGGAATTAAGGAAAGAGAAAGCAAATCAATTGATCCACCATATCTCCAATCAATAGCAATCTCGTCAAATTAAAGAGTTGATGTTAAAAATACTTAACAGTTCAACAATTCAATTCAAGGGGAATATTGACACCTAATGAAAACTAAACTTTGTTATACTATAGGCTCGAAACCTTTGAAGTGGGATTACTATGAGAAATCCATAAATCATCAGTCATCAATAAATGGATTTCATTTGCAAGCACTGGTGTAAAAGAACACGAAAAAAAAAAAAAAAAAGAAGAAGAAAAAGTGGAAAATAGACTAGAACTAAAAAACCAAAAATTCTTTGTTTATTTTCTACTCCATTGTACAAAAATGAATGAGAGGAAAGGCAAGGGGACTGACTGTTCAGTTATACCCTCACAATTTTATTTTCTTAGCTCATGTAGATGATTACTCATTTTAGACGAGTGCAAACAACAAGGTATACTAAGCAAGACAATGGTTTCCAGAGCATAAGCATCTTTGAATGTCACATATGCAATATAGGCATACTCACCAGACGTATTCCAGCAAACCAATAACTCAATTATACCAACATACAATTTACGCACATGTGCAGAGTAGCAAGTTAGAAAAGGCTAAAAATAACCACTCAATTTAATCTAACCTGTAAAGAGAAACAAACAAATAAAAGGTCTTCTAAAATTATATTGGGACAGAGAGGACCCTTTTGTGTTAATAAAAATTTGAAAGGAAATATGGCACTGGATGGATAGTTACCTCCCTACATGGATCATAATCTGGAATCGTTTCTACAGCACGTAATTTATGAGGACATAAAATTGTAGAATCTATATAATAGAAGGCATTCAAGTGTGCCTTTTTTTTCTTTTTTTCTTTTTTTAGGGAGCAAAGGTGGCAAAGGAAAGTAATGATAATTTGGAAATTTCTCCATGAAGTTTCAGCTTTTATACAAATAAGATTCAAATTTTGATCTTGTCTTCTTAGTCTAACATTGATAATTACATGTGGAAATAAACCGTCTTGAGGAAGTTATTGTTCGTTAGGAGCATTATTAACCATCACATTAATATTGAATAATGAAACAATTTCCCAACTTATTGCCATGCTTGGAGTTTGAATTTTATTGAAAAAAAAAAAAAGGATAAAGAAAGAGAAGACAATTCCTAACATGCTTTCATGAAAAAGTTAAAATTTCTATTATTTTTACATTTCAATCTCATTTTAGAATATGAACTTCTCAGTAATATTAGCTTTAGCCTCTTGACCAAATGATGGAAAGAAAAATATCTTATATTCTCCACATATAGAAAAATATTTTATATTCTCCACATATACCTTTAGAAATCCATTAAAGCAGGGGTCTTATGGAATAAATTAGCTTTTACAAGACACTCAAATGGACTAATTGACATATGCATATTTAAAATGACAAAAGAAAAAAAGGAAATTAAATAATTGTAATATAAATTCCAGAAAAGATTCTTATCTTTTGACCACTTTCAAACTAAATAACATCCAAACAATTTGATGAGTTTATGAACAATAAATTCATATATAATTAATGACCAAACCATCATTTTGCAGATTTCAGGAATCATAATTAGTAATTAGAAGTTGTGCAGAAGGACTCTACTTGATGATTTCAACATCCTCAGTTACACCACAATAAGTGAAAAAAATCATAAATATCCTTTTTTGTTGCTTTCGGAGATAAGCTTGTAACTTCTGTAGTATAACCACCTCGGTACATTGCCTTTTAAAACTAATAAAGAGTGGAATTGGGTGAACCAATGAAAAGGGATTTAAAATAACAGGAAAAACTACAACCAAAAGCCAGATTATATAATTATATATAGCAAAATTTATCATAAATTTAATATTAACATTTCATGGTAACAAAGAAAGGCATTGTTTAATCCTTTTTCTTGAATGAAGAAGACCATGTTTTGGAGGAAGAAACAAAAGGGATAAGGGAAATGTCAGAAGCTGACGCAAGACGTTATCATATAATTGGGATGACCTTGCTTTGTGTGACAATGCTCATAGGAACCATATCCTTAGTGGTTCTTATCTCACTAAGAAGTCTAAGATAACTGGGTGCTTTTTATCCCTAACATCTAGTGAAAACAATTATCTTCCAAAACCAGAAATTAAACATAATGTTTAATAATTCTTAAGCCTAGATTAGTCTCAATTTTTAAAAATTACTGATGGATGTCATGTAAATTCATAGAATAGACTATCAGACAAAGCAATTCATAGATGCATTTTTTACCTGCTTATGGATTATTAATTAACCAAGATTTAAGTATTGGCCAAATTGTAAAGTTCAAGCTCGTACATTGTGTAACAGAAAAGATTATTTTCATTGAAATTCACTGAAGCAAACCATAAATTCAAATGCAAAGAAAACCAATAAGATACAACTGCAATAGTTTCAGCAAATTCAGAATATATATTTCTATATATATATATATATATATATACAGCATTAAACATGAAAGGCGATGACTGATTGACTATTGAACTTTGATCACAAAAAATATATAAACTAAAAAAACTGCTTGAAATGCAAATCTAACCAAATATAAAGATTACCTTCTGTAACTCATTGCTCAATGAGAGATTTTCCAAGATTCAGCATCATTTTCGGTCTCGAAGATTCGAGTTCAAAGTTTGCACCAAAAATCGATGATGGTTTTGATGAATTCAATCTTTAGATGGTACGTTTGGTTGTTGAGAAAATGTGGAAAAAGGAAAATTTTAATAACCGCTTCGAATTCTGTTTAGGATCCAAATGGGAAAGAAACCAAAAAAATAAAAAATAAAAATTTGTGAAAACAAAATGAAAATTGGATGAGGTTGTTGTTTTAGTTGTCTCAGTTAGGGCTGGGCAAAACCCGACTCGGACCGACCAACCCGCCCGAACCGAACTATTTGGGTCGGGTTGGGTTGGTTTTTAACTGTTAAGCGGGTCGGTTCGGTTACATATGGATTGAACCCGTGGTTTTCGGTTCGGGTTACGGGTGGGTAAAAAATTTACCCAATCCAAACCGAACCGACCCATATCTCAAAATAGTAAAAATAAAAAAAATTTGGGCCGAAATCCATCATGAGGTCCAAACTGGCCCAAACCAAAAATAAAAAAAATTGGGCTGAAAGTGAAGCTCATCATAAGGCCCAAACCGGTCTAAACCAAAAATAAAAAAATTTGGGCCGAAGCCCATCAGAAAGCCCAACCCGGCCCAACCCGTGAACCCAACCCAAACCGAAAAATATTCATTCGGTTCGATTCGGTTTGGGTTGAATGTAACGGTCGGTTCGGTTCGGTTTTGTACCCAACCCAAACCGAACCGGTCGGTTCGGTTTAAAAAAGTTCACAAAACCGAACCGAACCGAACCGAGCCCACCCCTAGTCTCAATGAGTCAGTGAGAAACAAAGGAATGGGTAGAGTGATGAGAAGAAGAAGAAGAAGAGGAGGCGAAAGGAGCAAGGAGTTTGTTGTAGACCTGCTCACCGTCTAGGTAGATGCCTAAGGCGGCGACTCTGAGGCCAAAACCAGGAAAGGCATGGCGGAGCTGATTAGTGAGCCTAGGGAGCTTCCTCCGCTCGTCCCTCCTCCTGAAGCACTCTCAGTAGCTGCTTTGCCCATTTTCTCTCATCTTCGCTTCCTCTTTTCTTCGTGCTCCATCATGGCACTTTTCAAAAGGGTAATTTGGATATATTAAAAAATAAAAAAATAAAACAAAAACATTTGAAATAAAAAAGATATATTTCATTAACATTGGGCCAAATTCCCCTTTAATAAGCTGCAAAGCCCATATAGATAGGAGGAGGATGAGATAACATCAAAACCAACGCCAACACCAACACCTACACGCGGGCGAGGCTCACCATTTCCACAGAACCATGTGCACCTTAGAGAAGCGGGGAAACCTCTTCTTCCTCACTCTCACCGGCGACGACGACCACCGTCTAAGTCCGGCCGTCATCGATTCCCTCATCTCCTCTCTCTCTAAGGTCGCCTCCCAAGCCACCCGCGGTTCCGCCCTCATCACCACCGCACAGGGCAACAGGTTCTTCTCCAACGGCTTCGATCTCGCCAAAATTCGCCCACTTTAAAAGCCAAATTCTCAAAACCCCATTTCGTCCCCTACAGTTTCCCTCCTATTTTTCTCACTTTCTCTCTTGCTTTCTCTCTCTGCTTCTCTGAAAACCAGAGAAGCTCATGCTCTCAAACCTCTAGTTTCATATATGAATCCAATATTTCTCTAACCTTTTTCTTTTGTGGGTTTTGTATTGCATTTGATTTTAACAATGGAAATCGATCACTTAGAAAAGGAACAAAGTTTCAAGAAGGTCCAGTCATTTTTCGGTCCCGAAATGCCAGAATCGGATATTCTAGGGGCGCTATCGAAATCCCACTACGACCCAGATGCGGCAATCAAGTTCATCCTCAACAACGCTAAGCCTATAACCATTATGCTCACTGGTGCTCGGATTTCAACCCAGTAAAGCAAGAGGTCTCGGATGAACCAGAAGAGAGCCATTTGCTTCATAGGTCGAAATCGATAAGCCCAAAGTCAAGAATGGAGTTAAGAATGGCGGAATACGATGAGTTTGTTCGGGCTACGAGTGTGAAAGTAATGTCAACGGAAGAATATCTCGATACCCAGATGAAAGAAGAACTTGTTAGAGGATCGGAGAAAGCTGAATCGCTTTGTGGGTTGAGTGAAAAGATTCGGGTCAAGGAGGAAAAAGATATCGATATCGAGAATGACAATGAGCATCGGAATAAAATAGGGGTCTCAAAGAGTCAAGCTGGTCCTGAAGATGAATGTTTAAATGCCCAGGTGAAACAACAGGAATCAATGGTGCCGGTGTCTGTGAAAGCTGAGCCAGTTAGCGAGTACAAACCCACTGTGGCAGTTAAAGAAGAACATGCTTCGGGGGTTGAGCAAAAGGTCTCTGTGAAGGAAGAAACGGTTAGTAATCAGCCGTGGCCATTTGATGATTATAAAGCGATGCGTGAGAAGTTTATGAAGAACAGAGAACAAACAGGCTCGAAGAAACCCTGTGATGTGAAGAAGGAAAGAGCTGAAGATCGAGTTTTCAATTCTCTTCCAGTGGAGGATGGGGATTTCCCTGAAGAGCCTGGTTGGTTTTTGGTGGGAAGAACAGTCGTCACTGCACTTTCAACAAGCAGAGGCAGGAAATTGGTGGACAATGAGATTGTCTATTTTTCTTATCCTACCTCAATTGGGATATTCAACTCCATTGTTCGCTTCTCAACAAAGCGATTCGGAGAGGTACATATGCTTTTCCTTAATTGTTGAATAGGTTTTACAATCAAGGACGAATCCAACTCTTGTTCCCTGGAAGTCCATTTTTGTCTTTCATTATTTCTTGTGATTGGCTATTTGGTGTTTCACTATGTCCGTTTGATGAAACCTTCTGCACATGTCTCACTTATTCTACTTGAACATTCTAAATTTTCCTTGCCTCATATATCTTTTTCATGACAGATTCTCGGAATTCTTGATTTTGATCGGGATGCTTGGATACACAGGGAGGACTGGATTCGCAATGGAATTCACATTGGAAGTGGCAGAAAGTACAAGGACTCTTATTTTCTTCAAGCACAGGCAATGTGTTACATTAATTCATAGAACTGTGACAGTCTCCCCATGCATAACCAGAACTAAAGGTGATACCATCAACTTCTCACAATAATAATTTGTTATAATATATTCTCAATGTTTCAAACTAGTGATTATAGTTGATTCTATAAGCATTAGAAAGCTATTTATAAACACTTATATTCCATGAACATGTTGTTTACTTGTTTTACATTTGCCTATTTTCAGGTGTAATGGCAAGCCCACGCTTGGGTTGGAGTTTATTGTTTTCTTTCTTCTTCCTTATTTCTTTTCCCTTTCTTTTGTACAGCTTTCAACAACAGGGTCCTAAAATTTTCATATTGCTAGGAGTCAAATTCTCACAGCACGGCTTATCTAATTTTGGGAAAATACGATAGAAGTTATGAATGTAATTTGGTAGTTGTATTCTTTTGTAGCTTTCTTTCTGTGTAAAATTTATTTCATTCCCTAACTTATTGCTGTGACTAGGTAAGGCCTTATTCAGATGCCATTTTATCTTTGTAATGAAGCTTTTAAGTATTTTTCAAGCCTATTTATAACCAAACAAAGGTCAAATTCCATTCTACTTAAATTGGCTGAGAAAATTTCGATTGATCCCACATCGAAAAAGAGAAAGCAGGAAGAACATCAACGATGCATACAAATAGAGGAGGTTGTGCAAATGACCTATTTAAAAGGGTCGGTTGGCTAAATATGCCACGCTCACCCTAGCATTGGTGAGTGCTGTATCAAAACACCCACTAAACACTATGATAATATTTATTTATTTATTTTATAATTAATTAATTAATTTATTATTATTATTTATTTTTTTTTGGCTGTGTGGCTGGGCCCTCTGGCTTCCTAGGGATGTCAACGGGCGGGGCCGGTTTTTCAAATCTCGTCCCCATCCTCATATGGGATTTTTCATCCCATCCTCGCAATTTTTCCTGTTTTTTTAGAAGCGGGGCGGGGACGGAGATTCCCCAATCGATGGCGGTGCGGGGACGGTTTCCCCATTTGTTTTTTTTCATATAATTAATATAATTTTTTTTGATAAATTTATATTAAAAAAATTTCTTCTATAAGCAAAATATAAATAAAATGACCAAAAATATAATAAAAATACAATAAAAGATATCAAAGTTCAAATTTATAATTTTAATAACATACATTCTCAAAAAATACAATATAATATAATCCAAATACATAAACATAAAATTTATAAAAATACACATGCACACATAATAAAGTTTTACTTCTCATTTCCTTAAGTCTCCATGAAAAAATGTTCCGTAAGAGTTGATTGCTACAAAAATAGACAAAAATATTAAATAATATCAAAAAATTTTAAACAATTTAATATAAATATTTTTTGTAATAAATAAATTCAATTTACCTCCTCATCAATTTCTATGTCAATCATAATAGAAGAACAAGCTCCAACATACGGTGAAGAAGATGAAGCTAACAAAAATGAGATTAATTAGTTAACAATAAATACAAAAATTATTAAACACAAAAAATATAAAATTTAATTTTTCATACCATTAATTTCAGCCCATAACCAATCGAATAAGTTTAATTTTAATTTTCAAAATATTAAAAAAAATATTTAAAAAAAAAAGTAATATATACGGGCCGGGTTCGGACCGGGGTCTTTAATACCCGATCCCGGCCCATCTCCGCTTCGGGTCTAAGAGAGTAAGCCCAAGCCCGCCCCGTCACCCCGTTTTTGCGGGGAAAAACCGCCCCGTTAGGGGCGGTGCACCGCGGTTTCGGGGATGGGCGGGGCAAATTGACATCCCTATGGCTCCCCTTCCCCCAGCCCCCCAAAACAAACAACAAGACTCGATCCCAAGCACGCTGTTTTGATAATTTCACTTAATGATATTATGGCACATATTTTTTGTACTACCACAACTATACATAATTTTTTGGTACTACTATTAAAAATACATAAAATAAAAAAACGTTATTTGATACTTGTTTTTAAAATATATCCTTTTAAAAGTATATTTAACAATGCAAAAACGCGAAAAGACTATTATTTTTAGAATTTTGTTATCAAAGCTTCGGAGTAATGACTTTGGCAGCCAATCCAAGCACGCCACATAACTCCGGGTACAACCCCTTCCTAATCTCGGCGTACACTTCACCGTCCCACTTCCTCGACGCCAACTTCTCCCCCAGGCGCACCGCAGCCTCCACCGTGCTCTCCGCGCTATCGTGCGCCGAATCCACGATCCCCATCCTCACAGCTTCCTCGCCCCTGATCTTCATCCCTCCCAGCATCACGTCCCTCCGAGCCGACACCGATCCGATCTTCGACCTCATCGCCACCGTGAAGTAATCCGGGAACGGAAGCCCCAAGTCCACCTCGCTCATGTACAGCACGCCTCTATCGCTCCTCATGAGGATGTAATCGTGGCAGAGAGCGAAGAGGAATCCTCCGGCAGCGGCGTGGCCGGGTAAGGCGGCGATGGTTGGCATCGGAAGAGAGAGAAGAGCTCCGACAACCGGTTTGAAGGAGACGACCATCTGGTGGAGACGGTCCGTGGCGACTGATTTGGAGCCTGCGGATTGGGCCCAGGCGAGATCGAAGCCGTTGGAGAAGAACCTGTTGCCCTGTGCGGTGGTGATGAGGGCGGAACCGCGGGTGGCTTGGGAGGCGACCTGAGAGAGAGAGGAGATGAGGGAATCGATGACGGCCGGACTTAGACGGTGGTCGTCGTCGCCGGTGAGAGTGAGGAAGAAGAGGTTTCCACGCTTCTCTAAGGTGCACATGGTTCTGTGGAAATGGTGAGCCTCGGCCCGCGTGTTGGTGTTGGTTTTGATGTTATCTCATCCTCCTGCCTATCTATATGGGCTTTGCTGTGCAGCTTATTAAAGTAGCGAGTGTATAAAGTAATTAGTATCACAAACGGAGTTTGACTTTTAGTTTATTATTTTTAAAATTAATATGGTTGGTAATTTATAAGCTTTTAAATATATATATATATTTATACATATATAAATCGATGATGATTTTTGTTGTTGTTGTTTCTTGAATTCATAACCGTTGTTGTGCGAATGATAATATGACAAAATTTAGTAATGTAGGTTTGTTTTTGTTTTATTATATATTACACATTTTTAATAATAAATTCATAGAATTTAAAATTATGAACAAGTACCATTTTTTTGTCATAGGACATCCAAACTTTATTGAAAAGATATTGGAGAAAACATCATTTTGCACGAAGAAGCAAGCCAAAGACTGAATAATACAACTTTTGGTGAAGATATTTATCTCCAAACAATGTGAAAAAAAAAAAAAAAAATTCATTTTGAAGATTTTGGACCATCACAAAAAGAGGTTTTTTTTAATGCAAAAAATTGCGAGTTACTTCAATAGTTTTTCCTTATTCCATACCAAAATTAAAGAAATATGAGGTAAATAAGGTGAATGAGAGCAATTTGAGAAGAGAATTTAAGGCAATAAGACAATCTATTTCAATGTGTTTTAATAAATAGTAATAAAAATGATTAATTATGCCAAGATTTTTTGGTTAAGGGAAAAAAGAAAAAGAAAAGGTATGTTTATTATTATTTTGATGGCTGGGAATAGAGATGGTTATATTTAACCTATTTTCCCTATCATCCCTGACCATGCAAAGGACCGGGTGGGAACCAGGCCAAAGACATTGTCTTGGGTACAAGTAGGAATAGATACAAGGACTATATATTTAGTGTTAATAAAAATACATAATTTATATTTATATTTCATTTTTTAATACTTAAATAAATTTATGTATAATAAATAAGATGATATTTTATAAAAAATATATATACTTTTAAAGTTAAAATTTTTAAGGGAATAAAATCAAGTCAATGAAGTTCATATATGGCGCCTGTCAATACGGCTAATATGATTTAAGATCAAAGATGTCAACGAATCAGGATACCCTCTCAATTGCTGTGAATTAACCATATATAGCACCTGTCTACTTTTAGAGTGCATGTGAACCAACCAATTTTTCCATTTTTTTTTTAATTTCTTTTGGGGTTAAAACAGCTAATGTTTTCCATATATATTCAATGAAGTCCTTTTTTCTTTGGTGATATATTCAATTACCTCTTTTATAAAATAGTATTCCATCTATATAATAACCTAAACATATATCAATCAAAATTAATTTCTTTCAGTGTTGAAAAGAAAACGTATATCAATCAAAATTAATTTATTTCCTTTATAAAACTTGCATTAATCTTAAAAATCTCCCAAAAATAATATTTTGAAAAATATAGTTTTATTATTATTTTATTTTATATTATTTTACTTTCTTTCTTTTTCTTTTTTTTGGGGAGTTCCTACTTGGTAATGCAACGTTTTAGTAAAAGGGAGGACAAGCCGATAGATAATCTAAATTTGACTAGTTTTTTATGTAAAGCAATCATTATCAATAGGAAAATAAAAATAAACGATGAGGAAAATAATGGCATATACAAAAGGCTTTAAACACAATTTATATTATCGAAGAATACAAAAAAACGTTGCGATGGTTAGATTTCTGTTATCTCATATTTTGGCCAGTGCCAGTGCATGAAACAACATCAACAAGACTAATACAAGACAATAATAATAAGCAGAAAAGATATAAAAGAAGAAAAAATGCTGGTTTATATTATTCCGTATGATATTAAACAACAAATGCTACATTATTTACTCAAGATTTCAAGCTCGAAAAGATCCGAACTTGAACAGGAAACTACATCGTCATCCCAAAGAAAATCTCTCTGGATTTGACGATAGTATCTCCTAAATTCCTCTCTGGCTGCTTCCTCCACTCGCCGCGTTCTCTCGGACACTTGGAATTCATGTGACCGTTTGTGACCGCATGAGCGACCATTCTCATCCACAATGACAGTCACAGGGTCGAAACGAACCGTTTTTTTAACCCGATCAGTACCACGTTTTCCACTCCTACTCCTACCAGAAGGTGATTGAACGGCATGGGCGGAGGACGAGCTCTTGGATTTTTTGGCGGTGAAAAGAGAGTTAAGGAAATGAGTTGGCTGTTTCACCTTGCTGTAAATCTTCAAAGCCCCTGATTTCAAAATTTTGTCAAGCTTAGTCTGAGTGTGTGTGCTGTTCTTCTCTGTTTCAGTAATGGATCGAACAGGCTTTGGCGGCTTGGGCATCGGCGATGTGAGTGTCGTGTAACACACAGAGAATGATGGCATTTTCTTTAAACAAAATGAATAGAAGATGACACACAAACAAAATGGTAACAATGAGAGTGTCGTATAACACACAGAAAATAATGAAGGACTAGAGGTTTTTATGCTTTCTCTCTTCTTCTTCCTTGAGACTTTATAAAGGACAAAGATCCTTTCCATCTCCCTTGATTAGTGCTAAATTTTCTCTTACCCAAGATTTAATGGTTAATTGATTGAATTACGCTTAAGGAAATTAAAATCAGTCACAAAATATGATCAAAATAATAGGAGATATATATATATATATATATATATATATATCTATTGTTAATTATAGAAATATGGAAATATATATTAATTGTTAATTATAAATATTGTTAAAATATAATTATTATGGAAATATGGAAATATGGAAATATATTGTATATTATATTTTATTTAGTCTGTAATTTTTTTGGTAAAAATAATCATTTAGCCATTCAATTTTACATATCCGTATTTTATTAATTTATTTTAATTCTAAAATCACATAAAAAAAATTAGCACTGATGAATGAAATTTTTTCCAAGTAATGGTGGAGACATTGGCCATATTATATATTATTCTGATTTTAATTTATTTTGTGATTGTTTTTTCCTTAAAAATAATTCATTAGTCATTCAATTTTGGGTATCCATATTTTATTAATTTATTTTTAATTTGAAAATCATATAAGGAAAATTAACACAAATCAGTGACTAATGAAATTAAAAAGGTTCATAATTGTTGTTTCCATATTATAATCTAGATAAGTTTTACTTATATCTTTGATATATTTGTAAAAAAAATTAAACTTAAATAGTTCATTATATGGTAAAAATAGATTAATAAATATAAAAGTTTACTTTTAATATCGATTTTGACCATATTTGATTTTTTTAAAATATTTATAAAAGACTAAATTTTGAATCTAATTTAATATTCTTACCAAACATATAAATAAGAATAATTAATTTTTTTCTTTGTTTTTATCCCCATAAATAGCTATTTTTGTTCAAATATAAATTTGCCATAAGAATACAATTCACTATTCTTTTTTTTGGTATATTTCAATTTTAAAATTATTTATTTCAAAATTCTCCTAATTTAAGAAATAGTTATTAATTTTTAAAAGTTCAAAATTGATATTCCTTTCTTTCCACGATAAAATGGTTACCATATTTAAAATATATTTAAATCTAGATTAGTTATCATGTACTAAAAATATATAAATAATTAATTTTTATATAATTTAATATTTTTAGAAAGAAAAAAAATTCAATATAATAACCAATCATGTCAATAAAATAACAATTCCTTTTTCCTTATGTAATTTTTATGAATAATTATTTCTATGCTGAATAATCATTCTTTATACTAAACTAAATGTGACCTAAGTTTTTTAATAGCCAAAATAAAATGTTAAGTCTTTTATTTTTATAGAGAAATTAACGAGAAGAATAAAAAAAAGAGAATAATTGTTATGAATGGGGTATGTTTCAGGAGTGTTATAGGCTTAAAATTATTCCAATTGATAAGGTATACATATATATATATATATATGATCAAAATAATAAGATATATATTTCCATGATAATTATTTTAATAGTGTTTATAATTAAATAATAAAATAAGAAATGTAAATAAGCTACCAAATTTTAGTCGTTAAAACAAATCATGTTACTCAATTGCAACTCTTAATCAAAGTACTTGAATAACAAACTTATAGCGTCAAATTTTTGAGAATTCATCCATATATACTTTGAAATCTTGTGCATTTAAATCTTGATTACTTTAGTCATACTTAAAAATTAAAAATATTTTTATCAACAAAAATGAATAATAAAAGTTGAATATAATAAATATTGCAGTCTCATAAATCGGAAGAAATCATATATGTGGAACTACACACTGCTTATCCTGTAAATAATGAAATAATTAATTATAAAAATTGTTAAAATATAATTATTATGGAAATATGAAAATATGTTGTACATTATTTTTTATTTAGTCTGTATTTTTTCCCTTAAAAGTAATCATTTACCCATGTAATTTTACGTATCTGTATTTTATTAATTTATTTTAATTCTAAAATCATATGAAAGAAATTAGTACTGATCAATGAAATTGTTTCCAAATAATGGTGGAGACGTTGGCCGTATTATATATTATTCCGATTTTGATTTATTTTGTGATTGTTTTGTCCTTAAAAATAATCCATTGATCATTCAATTTTGGGTATCCATATTTTATTAATTTATTTTTAATTTTAAAATCATATAAAGAAAATAAACACAAATTAGTGACTAATAAAATTGTTTCCAAGTTAATATTGACGATGGCATTGGCATAATTTAATTAATCCAAAATGATGTTTTTTATTTTAAAAAAAATAAAGAGGATTTACATACTGGTTTAATCCCCAACTGCACATGCCAGATTTAATTACTTAATAAATGCGCTTAAATTTAGATGAATTATTTAATTTTGAGTGTAAACTATATTATTATTGTTTGTGATAGTTGCCCACTCTTTAATTTGTTGTCGTTATAATCTGGGCCGTCCAGTACATCAAGTCCTTTTTTATAAAGAAAACATAAAAGGAAAAAAAAGGCTACATCAAGGCCTTTACTTTCGAAAGAAAGATTTATTTTTGGTACCTAGAATGAAAGGCTAATCCAAAATATTATTTTTTTTTTATATTTGGTATAATTTTAAATTAAAAGGTTCATAATTGTTTTTCTATATTATAATCTAGATAAGTTTTAAATATATCTTTGATATATTTGCAAAAGAAATTTAATTTAAATAGTTCATTATATAGTCAAAATAAATCAATAAATATAAAAGTTTACTTTTAATATTAATTTTGACCATATTTGATTTTTTAAAAATATTTATCAAAGGCTAAAATTTGAATCTAATTTAATATTCTTACCAAACATATAAATAGGAATTATTAATATTTTTTCTTCGTTTTTATCCCCATAAATAGCTATTTTTGTTCAAATATATATTTGCCATAAGAATACAATTCACTATTCTTTTTTTTAGTATATTTCAATTTTAAAATTATTTATTCCATAAAAATACATATTCTCCTAGTTTAAGAAATAGTTATTAATTTAATAAATAATTAATTTTTATGTCATTTAATATTTTTGGAAAGAAAAAAATTCAATATAATAACCAATCATGTCAATAAAATAACTATTTCTTTTTCCTTATTTAATTTTTATGAATAATTATTTCTATTCTGAATAATCTTTCTATGTACTAAACTAAACATGGCCTAAGTTTTTTAATAGCCAAAATAAAAGGTTAAGTCTTTTGTTTATATAGAGAAATTAACAAGAAGAATAAAAAAAAGAGAATAATTGTTATGAATGGGGTAAGTTTCAAAAGTATTATAGGCTTAAAATTATTCCAATTGATATAGTACATACTATATATACATATATATATATATATGTTGTAAATGAATATTTGGAGTGACCACATATAATATTATGGTGATATTGCTTTTTTTTGGGGGGAACCAGCCAAAAACTAATAATAAATAAATAATTAATTAATTAATTAAATATAAAATAAATAAATAAATATTATCATAATGTTTCGTGGGTATTTTGATAATTTTTCAATTATATTTTCGTATTCATTATTATTCTTATTTCGATAATTGGAGGGTCGGCCAAAAGCGAGCCAACCCTAAAAGGGGTTCCACAAATTATGTCGGCCATATATCTTGATAGCCATACAGCACTCACCAATGCGAGGGTGAGCGTGGCACATTTAGCCAGCCGACCCTTTTAAATTGATGAACTGCACAACCTCCTCTATTTGTATGCTTCTTTGATGTTCTTCCTGCTTTCTCTTTTTCGATGTGGGATCAATCAAAATTTTCTCAGCCAATTTAAGTAGAATGGAATTTGACCTTTGTTTGGTTATAAATAGGCTTGAAAAATCCTTAAAAGCTTCATTACAAAGATAAAATGGCATCTGAATAAGGCCTTACTAGTCACAGTAATAAGTTAGGGAATGAAATAAATTTTACACAGAAAGAAAGCTACAAAAGAATACAACTACCAAATTACATTCGTAACTTCTATCGTATTTTCCCAAAATTAGATAAGCCGTGCTGTGAGAATTTGACTCCTAGCAATATGAAAATTTTAGGACCGTGTTGTTGAAAGCTGTACAAAAGAAAGGGAAAAGAAATAAAGAAGAAGAAAGAAAACAATAAACTCCAACCCAAGCATGGGCTTGCCATTACACCTGAAAATAGGCAAATGTAAAACCAGTAAACAACATGTTCATGGAATATAAGTGTTTATAAATAGCTTTCTAATGCTTATAGAATCAACTATAATCACTAGTTTGAAACATTGAGAATATATTATAACAAATTATTATCGTGGGAAGTTGATGGTATCACCTTTGGTTCTGGTTATGCATAATACGTAGTGAAGCATATGGGGAGACTGTCACAGTTTTATGAATTAATGTAACACATTGCCTGTGCTTGAAGAAAATAAGAGTCCTTGTACTTTCTGCCACTTCCAATGTGAATTCCATTGCGAATCCAGTCCTCCCTGTGTATCCAAGCATCCCGACCAAAATCAAGAATTCCGAGAATCTGTCATGAACAATATATATAAGGCAAGGAGAATTAGAATGTTCAAGTAGAATAAGTGAGACATGTGCAGAAGGTTTCATCAACATACATAGTGAACCACCAACTAGCCAATCACAAGAAATAATGGAAGACAAAAAATGGCGTATAGCGCTCGACTTACTGCTCCACCCTTCCAGGGAACAAGAGTTGGATTCGTCCTTGATTGTAAAACCTATTTAACACATATCATGTCAGATGCATTGGGTGAGGGTAAAAGAACAGGACAAGAAATAGTAGACAAGGTAAGACGTGCAACCATAGCAGACTGAATTTCATGACGAAAACAATGGGAAATTAGGAATTCTACAGAAGTCGTCAGTTTTCTCTCATTACCATCTTATTGTAACTGATTGGTTGGTCTTGGAAAAATTATGATGTATACAAAGAACACCAAAATTCAATGCATAGCTTGACAAAAAGATTCATTATTAAACATATTTGATAAAAAAACTGAAAGTTTACTAACCTCAACAGTATCAATGGCTTCATTCGAAGGAATTGCATGTAAGACCCTGCAATAAGAAAATCTTTTAAAATTTTCTTTCCTGATCACTTAAGGCATATTAAAACCCAACAGACAACTTTGCTCCTCAGTGAATGTTATAAGAGCCCCAAAGAAGTATGAGATTTCACATAAAGTGCACACAAGACTAAAATTTATGTGGAAAATTCGTCAAGATTACAAGAGACTAGAGAAAGAGTGTTCTAAAGGATCCAGCAAGCTAGTGACAAGCTTTTCAGAGTAGATATAAGATAGTACATCCAGTCTAGCAATACTCCAAGCCAGATCTTGCTCACTCCTAAATATATACTTTACATGGAACTCCACGCGCAATACTTGTAAACTTTATAGCTCAAAGGAACAGCTCATATACACAATAGGAAGTTGGACAACGAACATTGTTTAGTAAAAAGCAAGAGGAAAACAAACCTCTCCTCCACTGCTGAAACAAGACCATTTGTCAAGGCCACTCCACCAATCTACAGCATCAAACTATATTACTCCTTCCACTCAACAAGAGTTATTAAATTAAAATATTGAAACTCACATTATTCCATGTTTCCAAAACTCACCAGCTGTATGCTACAAAACAACTTTCTTTGGAGGTCTATACGTCCTGTCATCAAAGCAGCCAATGGTATTTTTAAAGAGTCAAATATAAATAATAAAGCAGAAGAAATCTGCACAAACCTACCTGTTGAAAGAATGCTACCAGTGATAGCTTCTGCAAGGCCAACCTTCTCTTCTTTCTTTGGCTTAGTTGCAAAAACTGGGTAGCTATCCCACATTGCTAATCCAACATTGACATTGGGAAATAAGCCATCTGAGAACTCAGATCTTCTAGGGAATTCCATATGCCATGTCTCTTCTAGCATATCCTCATAGTCATTAAACCTAGGTGAAGTAAACCAATATATATTATGAATAATTCTTACAACTATTTTCATGATACAAGCATAAATGTGAGGGACAATACTAACCAAAAGCGGGGTGGTGGAGGATACACATCTGGAACCAAAAGCGTTGGGTAGAACAAACCCATTGGAGGTACCTGTTTAATGTAGTAGAAGGAGTAAGGATTAATGTTCTGCCTAGAAAAGTTTAATGAGGTAAGAGTACTTCGTAACAAGTAACACACATTAAGTGCAGTTAGCCTTGTCTTATGAGAGCCAGCTGGCATGCCATCTTCATAAGAATGAACTACAGCAAGAGAATCCAGTTCCCCTTCCTGCCACAGAAAACTTAATGAATTAGGAAAGTAAACCCAGAGAAGCATGAGGAACAAGTTCATTATGCTTAAATGTTAAACAATTCTACAATACTCTACAAAAATCCAAATAACCTGGTGACAACATGATAAAGATCCGATAACTCAAACAAATCTAGGATACACATAGAAAACCACTTTTTTTAATTCATTTTTTAGCCCTGTACTGCACTTAACATGTAGCTAAACTTTACTCAAGACAGCTAAATCTGAAAAGATGAAGCACAATCAGCTCCAAGAAAGAATGATCTCACTTTTATCGCACAATAGGACTCTTTAAGTCTGTTAAGCATCAAAAGATCTATAGGCTTTGACAAAACATCTGTACGAATTTGTGGCCATGTCTGGTGGTGCCTCTGAGTCCAAAGAAGGCATCTTGCTATATCCTGAAAATGCACACAACATTTACTCCATGAAGAAAAGACTGTCGGCAAACAAATTTACAAAATCAACAACATAAAACAGTGTGTCAACAAGAGAACCTCATAACTAAGGTGGATAAAGACAGCTAAGAAACAAGTAAATAACATATGCATAGAGTTAACATGGATGAAGACAACTAAAAAAACAAGTACGATATGCATTGTCTTTGCGTTCTCACTGCTAATTCAGAATTTACAATGAGTTCTCACTGCTAATTCAGAATTTACAATGAGTTCAATTGCAGTACTAACCTCTCCCCCAAAAGGTAAAGTCTTCCCAGTCGTAGGTAAGGCCACTCCATCCTGAACAGCAAAAGGTACAAGAAATTGGTCATTAAAAGAAGAAACACCCAACATCAAATTTTGGTCACCATCCAAGTGATGCTACAAATACACAACTTTAGTTATCTCCTTTTTTTTTTCCCCCCCATCTCTCTCTCTCTCTCTCTCTCTCTCTCTCTCTCTTTGCCACAAGTGGAAATACATGTTTCGTTACAGTAACAAATGTTATACTAAAACACTATAACAGATGTCACAACAGTGGTGGGACTGGGGACAATATAGAAGAGATAAATTCTGATAACATATAGTATCAGAGGAAACAAAAAAATGCACATTAGAGAACATATACATAACGGTGACATACAGTTAGTGTTCGTGCTGATGGTGCTAATGGACAATATCGAGATGGTGATGGACTTTCGAATTGTTTTGGTGGTACTAATGGCTGTGTGATAAATCTAGCAATGGTGTTTCAAGGAAAGAAATAATGCAAAACCATAGTGATGGTTTTGAAGGTATTTATTACTTCAAACAATGCCAGAAAATATTACTTGTTCTAGGAGGAAAATCTTTATCTTTTCATGTTAAAAAATAGATATTCATTAAAAAAAAAAAAAAAAAAAAAATCCAAGGTGAGTAACAAAACTTGAACTTCTTCATTTTCTATTTCAAATGTAAAATGAAAAGATCCAAACATTGTTTGAACCATATTAATCCGGAAACAGAGTAAGACAAATTAGGCACTACAGCAATGGTGGTTACCTCGATGCAAATAACTGATGTCACCTGACCACCCATATTTACAACACATGCTGTGGACAACCCATTACCAAAAACTGCAGCTAGGCCTTCCTGCATGATCCAATTCGAGTAAGACCATCGTATAAAGGGAAAAATCAGAAGACAAACTTGTACCTAATTAATATTATCCATAATTACAATACATCCCACAGAAGTTCCTAGGCAAAACAAGCTCTCTCAAAGGAACATTCTTAGAATACTTTGATTTTAACTGAAAAATGCAGCCTTGCAGTGTATCTGTGTTATATGTATACCAAATATAAGTGTAATGTACCAAATTTTTATCTGTGTTATAAAGCATACAGGAAATGTTATAAATTCATTAATACTCAAAACAAACCAAGCTATAACCACATCCAACAAAAATTTATTCATTAAACAAAGCTAATTATACAGCCACATAACCTTATGTTTTAATCTATAAAAACTCTACTAAAAGGTCCTGATATATTATTTAACAAGATATCTAATAACAACAGCATATGTTGTATATCAATCAATACTTATCAAAAGTATGTTGTAATCCAATCAAAATATATAAGGTGAAGCATAATATAACAGTTTATGCAAATCATGAAATAAATTTTCCCACCTGATGTACCACCGCTGAGCTAAAGCGCAGGTCTCTCAGCACAATAGATAACAGCTCTTTTATTTCTGCTTTAAACAAATTATGAAATAGAAATTACAATAGCTTTCCAGTGACCCAGTCAGCTTTTCTTGTCAGATTGATGAAAGAAGACTTCATAAATGGAATACAAGAACATTGAAATGGATAAAGACCAGAGAAACATGATATTAAGGTCCTCAAAGCATTAAGCCACACCCTAAAATGATAAAATTGTATATCTATTAACAGAATACATGAACCTTTTTTTGTCATAAATATAGGAAAACATTTTAAATTTTGCTCCTATTTTAAAATAATAAATACGCAAAAGCAAATAATTGTATTCACAAAAAGAACAAAAACACTTTAGATGTTAATGCGCAAGACTAAAAATAATACCCCATTCATATCAAGAGCACTTTTTTTTTTTTTCTCCCACTTCTATCATTAAACACTACAGCTAGAACATTATAATCACAGTCACCTCAGTTGGCATGATAAAAACAGCAGAATGAAGAGAATAAGATATATCCATCGAAAGAACTATAGGAAATAATTAACATCAACTACCTCGGTTGTCAAATGTTTCTGGCACAACAAGAATAGCAGAATACATGTTTCTTTCAGCCAGAGGGATATGCAGTTTCTCTATCAAAATCCAGTCCCAAATGGTATGCAAATCCTCAAATACCTGGGAGTATATGTCAAAATTAAGAAACATGAAAACTAGACAGTCCACACACACACATATTATGTACAATGCATAAATCCTGCAGAGCTGACGATGCTGTCATGCTCACATTAGATGTTAATTATAATCTTTAGTTTAGAAGTATGGTAGAAAGCAAATAATTGTCTTGACTGTACCTGCTGCATGGAATAATGTTCTGAAATATTTAAGTGACCTCTGCGTATAGGACGATGTAAGCAATATGGTTCTGTGGGGGATATTTTTAGTGCTTCTTCTCCGCAAATGAAGGCTTTGAACTTATGTTCATTTGAAGGAAGCTCCTTAGGTTCGGAACCTTCATGTTGGCCGTCCAAGGGCTCATTAGTCATGCCTTTGTCCATTAAATTTTCTGCAAAACCGATTTACTAATTTAAGAAAATGTAAACTGAGCTCAGATTATGTGGCTTCTAGAAGGGAACACATCAAATTAAATGCTATATGGCCAACCAAACTAATTCAATTGGGCATGAATAAGATAACTATCATATGCAATATGTGGATTGGGGGTTCACTCGGAAAAATAACTACAGCAAAGTTTCTGATAGGTTACTTGGTGGATCACTAAACAAAGTAAAACAGGGTTAACAGCCTGATCAGGCTTGCTCTTATAAGTCCCACCACTGTCTGCACCATCCAATTCCATGCTAAGCATCCATTAAACAGAAAAAAAACTAAAATTCAACCTCAGTATCCAAATTCTGATGAATATCAAGGGTAGACATACTAATAATGCCTTAGCTTCTGAAGCAAAGCTAAAAACTAGCTATTACGGTGATAAAATACATAGTCATCATTTTGGATTTTTCATAAATATATATTGATCAGTTAAAAGCGGGCAAAAAAATGATTTCATTATAAATAAAATTCTTAGGTTAATGCATAAATAAAATATATCCATTTTTCCTTTTTACTCCCTGATGTAAAACGTTCAGCTAAGTGGCCAAAGGTGGGAGAAAAAAAAAAAAAAAAAAAAAAAAAGAAGTTAAAAGTGCATGAAGCATACAAAATATAAAGATTTTGCCCGTTACCTGACACTGAAGTTGAATTCATGTTCTTCTCATATACATCTGTCCAATTAAATGCTGCATCCTTCCTGGTATTTGGTGGATTATATCCATCAACACGTCCCATCTGCACGAACAATTTCAATAATTTTAAGAACTGAACCATTGCAAACTTTTTTGCTAGTATTTTTATTATATTTTCTTTTCTTTTTTCCATTATTGGATTCTCATTTTTTTAAAAGTTCTAGAAAAGAAAAGAAAGAACAACTGTAAGATCCAATAGTTTAAAAAAAAAAGGAAAAAAAAAAAAACAATTATTATACAAAATGGAAAGTAATCATGAGGAGCACAAATGGGGAACACGTTATATTGATCAAATTAACTAAACCATATTTAATATACGTTCAGTTATTAACCCATTCTCACACCTTGCGTGGGAAGGAATTGTTAGCGACCTCTTCATCCAGAAACGGAATCTTCAAAAGCGATGCAATCTTCAAAATCAAAAGACCCACATTCAATTGAAAGAAGTAATAACGGATAAAAAAAAAAAAAAGACAAAGATTAAATATACCAATATGCATTAACTTACAACATCATACGCCTTTTCTCTCTCCACATGCTGTGCAGTTGTAACCTGCGAATTGAGCATCTGAAAAAGCCAGAAAAAAAGCAAGTAAATTACATTAGAAAACCAATTATCACGACCATCTCAGAGTAAAATAGAGTATTAAAATCTTTATTGAAGTACAACAAACCTGATCTTGTACATTCTTCTTGGGCACTTGGTTGGTATACCGAGCAATGCAGTGAGGAATATTAAAAGGGGCATCTTGGGAAGCAAGGCCAATTCTGATATTTGTGGAACCTGGGTACAATGAAAGAACCAAATTAAGCAAGCCAACTTTGGAATTCCTAGGTGGGTTTTGTGTCTGTTCAAATAAATCTTTGATGGGTTTGGTAAAGAGATTGCAGTACCTGGGTTGATGACGATTAGATTGGAGCCTCTCTCCGAGACGAGTTGAGAAGGTACCACGGATTTTAGGTAATCCTGGGCAATTAGCAAAAGAAGCTTATTAGTGATTCAGACTGAATTTGCACAGTGAGACTGAGAAAAAGGAAGCTTCTTGTTTCTTACCATGGCAATGGAAGAAGTTGCAGAGCTCCAAAATCGCTTGCTCTTATTTTTATTCTCTTCTCTCTCGTCTATACATATGTCTTTCTCTGTCTGTCTTTCTCTGTTTATATGTTCGTCTTGGAAATTTGTATCAACGGGTGGAAATTTGCACAAACGGATTCTATTTTGAACAGTTTTGTGGACTTTGGGATCGCTCTCTTATTAACCAATTTTTTTCCCTTTTTCCAAGTACAATTTTCTTTTTCTATTTTTAATAAAAAAAATATGGTTACATAATTATTAAAGTTTGATGACACTATTTAAAAAAAAAAAAAATAGGGTGTAGAATTTAACTCGGTCATTATTATTTTCTAATGTTTTATTGAGTTTCATAGATTTAATTTCTAGAACTAATTTAATTTCTTCTATTTAATATTTAAAATATTACATTATTCATTTATTTGTATGAAAATATAAACTATAATTAATAAAATAATTATTGACATCCTTTTATTTAAAAAAAAAAAAAAAGAATTATAATCGATATTCTTCTGAAAAAAAAAAGAAAAGAAAAAACCATACGAGAAACCGAAGCTCTTGTTCAAGGCCTCAGACCAAACATTCTCATTGTGTTCAAAGCAAAACTAAAAAATCAATTTAAACAAAAATATATTGTAAACATTACATTAATCAATATTATTTATATAAAAAGACTAAATTCAAAGGCCTATTTTTCCTTTTCTCGCTTAGGCCACAAATAAAGTTCGGCTGGCCATGGACGGCTACTTGACACCCTAAAAGTTGAACCCCTTTGGAAACATTTTAACCAACTATTGCTTTCTTTCACATATCTAGACCGCCTTGGCTTTGGGTGCCTTCTTCTTGATTTGCCTCTTAGGAATTGAGTTCTTCATCCCGATAAAGAAAAGTAGTGCACCAAAAAGCGCCAAGTTCTGCCAAAATAAATAAATAAATAAATGGCTAACTCAATAAACTAAAGCTTTCAAATGAGATAAATAACAACAGAACAAGTACATATTTACACGAACCTGCAAGAAGTCACTCAAAAGTACACTGAATTGGAACTTTTCAGGACTGTAGTTGTAGAAGTCATACAGAACCGGAGTGGTAATCGCCAAGAGAAGAAGCTACACCAGAAAAAAACGACAGTATTTCATAAGCCATTATTATAGTTACCATTTCAAACTAAGCAATACGGAAATGAAATCCTCACCAGGATATAAGCTCCAAGGGAGCTTCCAAATACAAATAGGATGCCTCCAATCGCTTTTGCAGATATAATAGTTGCCACTAATTGTCTAGCCTGTATATATTATTTCCACATCATAAGTAAGACCACATTGGGATCGGTAAGACAAGATGCTAGCAAGTAAAAAGGGATAAGTAAAAGTTTCTTACATCAATATCTGGTAATGCAAACCCCAGCTTGGAAGAAAGATTTTTCTTGAAAATATTAAATTTCGGAACCAACTCCTTTGCAGCAGGCCCTCCATCAACACCAAATTCATTGAACCTAAACAATATATAGAAGCCTTGTCAATACAAAGGTAAAATGCTGCATTAGCTTCACAAATAGAGTGCTACAATATCCTAGTGATACAGCATCATAGTCCAAGCAATCAGCTACACCGAATCATGCATTTTCTTTAAGAATAACACATTATGCAGAGGCTTTATGGCCCTCTGTTATGTCGTATAAAAAAAATAGCCCTGTATTACCTAACCTTTTCCCATGACTCAAGCATAGCCATACTAATACGCTACCAACCAAGAGATGCTGAGCCATTGCTAGTCAAAAGATGTATTACAAATTGCTAGTCGAGAATAACACATTATGCCGTATGCTATATGGCCATTCTGTTACCTCCTCTAAATAAAAGCCCTGTGTTACCTAACATCTATTGAAACAATTTTCTGCAAACTTTTATCATGAATTGAGCATAGATATGATAATAGGCTACCAACCAAGAGATGTTAAGCCACTGCTAGTTAATTTTAAGACATAATGATAAAAGACACATTACACATTGGGTTCTCATACAATGTCTATAATGATAAAAAGTATTTCTTATCATGTAAATGATATAGGAGGATACCTATCAAATACAGCAATAATGTTACAAGTTTGGTGGAATTATCAGTGCTAGAAAGCTGTTAAGTGTACATACAATCCGAGAAAAAGGTATAATAGCCAATACTTTCCAAACTAAGATTATCTCTTTAAATTATTGCCATTACTTTTAGATGGAAATAATTTGATCCAAACCTAACAAAATACTACCAACCCAACTAAATACCAAATATACATTCGTAATATTTCACACCATTAACACCCAATTTACCTTCCATGTCTCCATTCAAATTAAATCACTCTATATAAAATAAAAATAAATAAATAAAAACTTCTCAAGCTTATAAACCTTGATGCTCTTTGTGTCATACATAATTTGATTTGAGTTGAACAAAATTGTTTAGTGAACTGAAGAGGGTAATTCTATTACACCTTTTAACAAATTATTTAAGAACCTTTAAAGTGTTAAAAGTTAAGGATCAAATACCCATAAGAATGGACTTTCATTAATCTACTTCCAACATATCGGACGAAGTTAGAGTTCAATAACTTCCTCACTGAGAGAATTGAAAACTCAGCCATACCTACCTTAAGACCCTTAAAATAGATCTCATTCAAGTTGTAAAAATTCCAACATCCAACTTTCAACTTTCATATCAAATACTCTCTCTCTAGTCACAAGCCAGTCATTCCAACAGAATCTCATATAAATTTGACACTTTACACATTACATCTTTGCTTTTCCACAGAAACAAAACAAACCCAGAAACAAAAATTAAAAAAGAACCACGCCATTGCATATATGATCAAGCAACATACTTAAAAATATCCAACTCTATATCCATATATATATATATATATATATATATATATATATATATATAATTAGAAAAAAAAAAAAAAAACACAAACAAGCACACACACACACACACACACATAGAAATCAGCAACCCAATACGAGAAGTCAATTAAGTAGATCGAAGAAATAATAAATAGACAAAATCAAGAAACAAACCCTAATCAAGCAGATCTGAAAGAAAGACAGAGAGAGATAGAGAAAGAAAAAAAAGAGAGCTTACGCTTGCCAAGCGGAGAGGATGAAAAGGGAAGCAAAGAGAACCCTTCCGAGGAAAGAGAAGAACCCCATTATTTTGTTATTGGAAAGAGAGACAGAGAGAGCTAATAATAACAACTACAGCAAAAGGGGTTCTGAAAGCTCCCTTCTCTCTGGGTTGGTTGGTCTTCAACTCCACGAGAAAGACAGACACAGAGAGAATAAGAGAGAGAGAGAGAGAGTAGAGAGAGAAAGGCGTAGTCGTTGGGTCTTTAATGGGTCAATTTTTTTAAAAGCTACCAAAAAAAAAAATCCAAAATCAAAATCAAAGCTGGAATATTTTGTGAGTGAGACGCACACGCAAATTGAAAAAACCAATTTTTTTTTAGTAAATTAAATAAATAAAAATAAAAGAGTTTGCGATCCAATCAAGACTGGGTAAAAGGCCGTAGACTTTGACTCATTTACCGAGCGTGCCATCCACTTCCACTGGTTTCTCTTGCGTGTAGTACGTTGTACGTGTTTGTTCATAGTCTCTAATCCGAATTCAGGCCAAGTCCGCTTTGCTAGTTTCTTTTTGAGGATTTTTTTTTTTTCCTTTAATATATTTGGTAAGATTTTTAGCTTTTACTCTTTTTTTATTTCAGCCAAGTTGGATCTATAAAAGTAAGTGATTTTTAAGATTCCGAAATCCTTCAGAAAGATGTTCTAATTAATGTTAGATATAAGTAATTTTTCCAATCTATATAGACAATGTTGCTCAATTTTCAATGGTCGATTTTCAAGCTTCAAGTCATGTAAAATGTCAAGAATTCAATACCAAATTCACTTATAAACACGCAAAAAAAAAAAAACAATTTATAAGTGTGTTCATAACAAAATTATATGTGCAATTATGCAATTTATATATAATCATGAAACTTTAAATGAAAGACAATAACAAAATATTTAAGAGGTTTGTTAAGAGCCCTCTAATAAGTATTTAAATTTACCTTTGGAATTAAATAAGATTTTGCATTAATTTCACTTTCATTAAAGTAACTTAGATTTGTATTAAATCATTAATTCCCATTTAAGTCGTTAATATGTTCTAAAACTATGCTCTCTCTATTGTAAATAACTAGCAACATGAAAAAAAACAAAAGGGCAAATAATGTTGAACAAAATCTGATTAACTTTGATTATAAAATCCAATAGGAGTTGTATTTCACGTGCTACTACAAATCTGCTTTCATAAGACGTAAGACAATTGATCTCCACTTTGTATCTTTAATGGCAAAATACAAAGCATACAATAAAAGTACGAAGATGGAAAATTAAGAATAAATTGAGAATTATAAAATTTGCTAAAGTCATGCTCATGCATGAGCCTGCCTTAATTGAATAGTGTGGATCTAATCACAACATGGGCCTAAACTGCCTGGTTGCGTTTGTTTTTATATATATTTTTTGTTTTTGGTGTGAAATTGACTTATAGATTCAAAGCTTCAAATCTTCTTTGCAAGTGCTTATGACTTGGCAAAAGCTTTTTCTTTACCCACTACTTTTCTTATACCAATCTTATATACTTTGCAATCCCTCTGATGCTTTTGTTAGAGGATAACAAAAATTAAAAAGAGAAAAATTCAGATTCCATGTGAGGGGTGGTTTGGTTTTGCTTAGTTCCATTATTGCCATGTTGTATTTAATTTAATAAAGCAAAGTTACATTGAGATTGAAAACATATTGTTCCTCTTTTGTTTTTGTTTTTTCATGTTACATTTTGGTAAAGTTAAAATGGCATTCAAGATGTTTTGTGGTCATAATTGTATGATGAATCATTCAAAGTAAATAATTTACCAACAACAAATGATTCAAAGTAAAGAAAAAGAAATCCCCTGATATGATTAGGAAATTTTTATGCATAATGTTGAATGACTTTCATTAATATTACATTTTTAATTATTGGTTGTATATTAATTAATAATGTAAAGATAGTATGGTATTTTTGTTAGTGAGTAGATGGGTTGCATTATTTTTTTTTTTTTACAAGGAAAAGAGGGGAAAAAAAAAACAAAACAATTTGATTCTTATAAATGAAAGTGGCAATAATGAATAAGAGAGAAACTAAAAAATAATTGAACCATTATCTCTGTATTTTATTTTACTTTCTATGTATTTTGTTTAAAAATGGGAATACAGACTTGTATGTAACAATCATTGCTATGGTAGATGATTTTAATTCTACCATAATAATAGTCTTTATAATTGTTGGGTGTGATGGTAGATGCAAATAATGGAACCATATTTTTATCGGAAAAATAAAAAAGAAAAAAAATCATGGAACCATATAAATTGCTTCTGAGATTTCCCAATTAGAAGTTCTACTTTAAATAATAATAATAATAACAAACCAATCAATGAAGTTCAACTTAAAAACAAAAGCAAAAAAAAGGAAAAAAAAAGAAAAGAAAATTTAAACAAAGGGGCAGTAACGTAAAAATAGTTAAACCTCAAGGCATTTCAAAAGCCCCTCCCCATACCTTAAAAGTTGACAACAAAACCTATCCACTACTCTTGGACTTGAGCAGCAGCAAATTACTCGCTCCCACTATGTTGCCACGTGGTAACCCAACTTCTCGATCCGAGCATCCGAGCATCCGAGCAATATGATTGGATAATAATACGTGTTAGGACGCTCCAAAGTGCGAGTGCAGGTAATTAGAGTAAACCAGCGAGTACGTGAAAGAGACAACCACCGCTTGACTTTTTTGACCTTTCACTTTTGCAGACCCACATTTCCCTCTCTGCGTCTTTCCTTATATACGACGCCGTTCCTCAATCTGACTGCTCACCTTTGTTCGCTCCAAGCTGTCCGAGCCTTACCAATCTCTCTCTCTCTATATTAACTACTACTGTGTATATTTGTAAATATACAGATTCAGCCGGCCCGAAACCAAAGGGTTTTTGTTTGTTTTTCCATATATATATATATATATAGATATCTCTCTCTTTCTCTCTCTCTCTCTTTTCCTCGGTGTCTTCTCGGGGAGTCCTGTCCGTACATCCATGGCTTTCGTTTCCTTCGTTGGGAGGGTTCTCTTTGTGTCTGTGTTTATTCTCTCTGCTTGGCAAGAGTAAGCTAAAACCCAGATCTTATTTTCTCTCTGTGTCTGTGTTTATACTCTTTGTTTTTCTGTTCTTGTTTTGTGTTTGGTGTTGTGGGTCTGTTTGGTTTATGGGGAAAATTGTGTGGGATGAAAATTATGTGGAAGTTTTTCCTGGGACTTGTTTGTAACATGTTTTTGAATCCTTGGATCTGATTACCTGAAAAATTTGATGTAATATGTTTAAAAGGTTGACATTTTTTTTTTTTTTTAAAAGTTAAGTTGTTTGTTTTGTTTGTTTTGTTTTTGGCTTGGTCAGAGCATTTCTATTGCTGGTATAAATTGGAAATCTTCACTTTTCAACCTGCAAGTGGATGCTTACTTGTGTGTATTTTATTTATTTATTTTAAAGTTAAGTTGCTTGTTTTGTTTGTTATATTTTTGGCTTGTTCACAGCATTTCTATTGCTGGTTTAAATTAGAAATCTTCACTTTTCAACCTGCAAGTGGATGCTTACTTGTGTATATTTTGGAAGTTTTGGTTTTCATTAAGTCCAAGATTGTAACTTTTTTAACATCCTGTTGGTCGGTTTTATTTTTGTTCTATAAATTCTTTTGGGTGTTGAGGTAGTGGTTTCAAAAAGATGGGAGTTTGAGCTCATATCTTTGAACATTTTTATGTGTTTTGTAATTTTAAATTTCATGTTCTAAAAAATGTTATGTGGAAAGCACTAGGCAGTATGGTGGCATAGCATATTTAAGTTTCACTTTGCTTTCTTGTAAATTGTGAAAATAAGTTTTCAATCCAAGTGGAAATATATTATTTTTCCTTTTACAGGGTGGTTTTATTACTTATATGTTTCTCTATATTCTCAACAAGTTGACATCTTATCATTACCTACCAATTTATCTCATGTGAATGGCTTATGTGGCAAATGGAAGTTTCTTGTTAGATTATTGCAACATGGCTTGTTTATTTGTTGCGAATCTAAATGTTCGCAATTTTATTATGATGATTAAGTATTCGTACATAGCTAATTATGGCTATGATTTTGTTAGAAATTGGATGTTAAAGATGGTAATTTAAGTGTCAGTGTCAGCTTCCAGACGAAAAAAGGTCAATTTCGGCTTAGCCAGCTTGTCTCCAATATGCGAGGGCATTCAATTTAAAAAAAAAAAAAAAAAAGAAAAAAAAAAAAACAAAAGAAAGATAAAAAAAAAAAAGAAAAGAAAAGACAAACGTGTGATTAGTGTTCATTCTAGGTCTGTATGTGTTGCTCTTGTTTAGCCATATCTTTGAGGTATGGGTATTCAAAAATCCCTCTCTAATTCTGAGTCTATCAGGGTATGTGCTGGGTATATCCACTAGATGTTGGGGATATTTATTCTTGAATATGAATTAGGTATATCATAATAAATATGGTTGGGAATCATCAATTATGGGCATATTTCTGTGATACAGAGTGGATAATTTCCAAGAGAGGTTAAGGATGAAAACTTCCTGTGTTCCATTGTATCTCTAATCTATACCGTTGTTGGTTGTTTTAGGTTGGGGTCGTATGCATATGATGCAAACTTAAAGCAGATGACTTTCTTTTATATGTGTTTTTGGTGTATTGTTAAATGCTTTTTGGCATTAGTTAAGAAACATTACTTGAATTGTTGCTGCTATATTGGTTTTATAATATTAATTTGATACAATGGAATTAGGTCCCAAACTTCTGTGTTTGGTCATGAAAGACATGTTTGGGCAAATGAACTACCAATTTTTCTTGTTTCTATTTCGGTTATCTTTCCAAGAGGCTCTTGGATGGAAACATTTTGATTTAGTTTTGTTATTATAATGCATAAACAGTGGTATTTTGTGACATATTGTTAGTTTGTTTGAAATCAGTAACTCGTTTTCCCATGTGATTTGGATAGTTTACAAGGTAAATAAAATTTATAGATGCTTGATTATGAATTTCAATTTATTTCTGCTTGTAGGTTCAATGAATTTGGTACTGACGGTGGACCAGCAGCAAAGGCTTTGAAGCCGAAATTCCATGTTTTCTCTAGTCACCTGTCAACTCAAACTGGTTTCAAAGTGCCAGAAGTTGAAGTGAGACTGCATTTACTCTCTCAGTTTATATTGAGATTGCATACATAATTTGGTTCCTAGTATTTATTTATTTTTTCACTCATTGACATTTGATGATATTATTGGCAGATTAAATATCTGGTGGCTGCTGCATTAGCCTTGAAGGGCATTGGCAGCCTTTTTTTCATCTTTGACAGTTCACTTGGAGCCTATCTACTGGTTAGTGATCTCAGCCTATCTGTTCTTTGTTTGTACGTGTTATTCTAAGTATCAAATAAATGGTGTTCCTTTTTTATTTTTTGTGCAGCTTCTGCATCAGGCAATTACCATTCCTATATTGTATGACTTTTACAACTATGATGTCGAGAAGAAAGAGTTCGCTCAACTTTTCCCAAAGTTTACCCAGGTTAGTGATCGTGAATATGCTTTTTCTGTAAGAGCTGGTTGTTATTCCTCACTCTCTTTTCTAGTTATCTTTTCAAATCAGTATATTAAAAAATAATTGGCTGAATAGAATCTGAGTATTTTTCTTCGCTTCTGCAGAATTTGGCATTGTTTGGTGCTTTGCTCTTTTACATAGGCATGAAGAACTCTATGCCAAGAAGACAACTGAGGAAAAAACCGGCCCCAAAATCGAAAACTACATAAGAAGGAACGTCGAGTGATGTGACCTTTCAGTTTCTCAAATATGCCTGAATGTTATTCAGGAACTATTTTTGTATGCTTGTATTGTCAAGGGGCTCTTCTTTTTCAAAAATTTAGGTAAATTGATTTAGAGAAGGAACCAAAAAAAAAAAAAAAGTGCCCTTTTGCTTGTTTTGAAGGTGTGATGTTGTTTTTCTTACTGAGCCAGTTTGTTTACCACTGAATTGAGGTTTAGAAAAGATACGTGGTCCATTGATATCTGTTTTTTCTGGTGCCTTCACTTTCAGGTAGCATCTTTTGTTGGTTTTGATTTTGATAACTTGGGCAAGAAGCAAAAAGTAAAAGGGGGAAAAAAAAAATGATAATAATAAAATAAAGGTTGTATGACAACAGTAGCATCCAGTAGAGGAACATGAATTATTTGATTCGTTAAGATGGGAGATATTTACTTTGCTTGTTTGTGCTTTTGTATATGTATGTATTTTTTTTACAAGCTTAAAATGCACAAACATCTAGTTTTAGTTCCTATCCAAAAATCTATAAATATTCAAAAAGTAAGAGACAAAGGTGCTCCAACAAATTTTGCTGGAAAATAGAGACAAAGGACATGAGGGGTCCGAGTATTTAAGTTGGCCATTTGGTAGTTTCCTTATTGGATGCTCCCATACTGGCCATCAAAACCTTATCTATGTTTTTCCCTTTCTGTATTTGAATTTTCAATATAAATTCCAAAAATAAAAGAAAAGGAAAGAAGGAAAAAAAAGAAAAAAGTGAGGAAAAGATGAGTTTATGCCAGATCTACTAGCCTATGACCACTGACTTCTTTGCTATCTCTGCCACTGGTTCACTGCAAAAGTAGAGAGGTCTCTCTGCCTTTCTTTCTGCACCATCGGTTCCATTTCCAACTTGATTTAGATTATCTTGATTTAAATTTAATATATAAGCAGAGTTAATCTATGTCAGTCAAGTCATAATCAGAAGATTTTAAACTCGTAAATTTTTTTTCTTTTTACTCCATTAAAATAAAAAATACTTTTTGTTATGCATGTAAAAAAATATACTCATTATTGGTCACAAATCTTAAACCTTTTAGTTTTAGCTGCATGGTTCATGCCGCTACTAAAAATAAATTTGGATGGCTTATGAAGCTTTTTTATTTATTTTTTCCCACTTCTTTGCTTCTCTATTTTTCTTGTTTTTAGCATTTATTTTTGGTTTGAAGACCCCAATTTTGGAAGTTGTCGAAAAAGATAAACAAGAGGTTTTTGTCACTATCATAATCTATATATATCAAAAACAATAATTTTCTGCCATTCAAAATCATCCACAAATAATTCAATAAATGACAACTATATTGTTAAAAGATGTAGTTGAAAATGTCAAAAGATCCCACAAAAAATTAATATTTTTTTTTTCACCTCCAAAAAGCATAGTAATAAAAAAGAGAGAAAAATTAATATTTCTTCATTTTCGTTCACATCATGAAAGTTGACTTTAATAGCTTTTATATCTAAACTTTGGCCTGAATTTCTAGCATAAGATCAAAATCAAAACACTTTTTAGACCACCTTGTTACAGTATAACAAAATGGCGGCCACTAATAAAGTTCCATCCAAAACCAACCAACGGTATGATAGGCTAAGTGAAGTAAAAGCTTTTGATGAAACAAAAGCTGGTGTCAAAGGGCTTGTTGATGCTGGGATTGCTCAGATTCCACGTATTTTCTATCATCCACCAAATGACATAAACAACAAATCCGTTTGTAATGATACCCAGTTGATTATTCCAGTTATAGACCTCGGAGACATTTCCAAAGACTCAGTTAAACGCCAAGAGATTGTTAAAAGAGTAGGTGAGGCATCAGAGACATGGGGATTCTTTCAAGTTGTAAATCATGGAATCCCAGTGGGTGTTCTGGAGGAGATAAAAGATGGGGCCCGTCGGTTTTTCGAGCAAGACAACGAGGTGAAGAAAGAAGTCTATACAAGGGATATCACCAGGAAAATGGTGTACAACAGCAACTTTGATTTGTACACTTCAACTGCTGCAAACTGGAGAGACACCTTTTTCAGCTATATGGCACCTTCTCCTCCACACCCTGAAGAATTGCCCGAGGCTTGCAGGTATATCTATATCTATATCTATATATCTATCTATCTATCTATCAATCTATCTATATATATATATATATACATATCTTTTACCATGATTTTTACCGCTTTTTTCAGCGCATGCACTTTGAATGGTTTGAGTGTTTGTTTTCAATGAAAAGCAAAAGAACCCAGAACCATAATTTTGCTAATTTTTCAGGGAATATCACTTTGAATGAATTAAGTGATTTCTGTAAAATCCAGGAGCAAACCAAGAACCATAATTTTGCTGCAAACAATGTCTTTGATCAATTTGTTCAATGACAGGGAGGAGATGTTTTTGTACACCAAGCAAGTCATGAAATTAGGGGTTACTTTGTTGGAGTTGTTGTCCGAGGCTCTTGGGTTAAACAAAGACCATCTAAAGGAGATGGAATGTGGTGAGGGACTTGCATTTGTAGGCCATTACTATCCGGCATGTCCCCAGCCAGAGCTAACCTTGGGAACAACCAAGCATACAGATAATGACTTCCTTACTGTGCTTCTGCAAGACCACATTGGAGGGCTCCAAGTCTTTCATAACAGTCAGTGGGTGGATGTCCCTCCTGTGCCTGGAGCTTTAGTGGTTAATATTGGAGATCTTCTACAGGCAAGTTTTTGCTTTCTGTTGAACTTGTTTGGTTGTTTGGTTAGGGTCTGGCTAATTGATATGTGTTTGGTAAGGAATTATTGTAAATTAATGTACATTCAATCATATACATTAGATTTGTTGAATGCAAATATGTTCTTTAACTTCTTGTTATTTTCTTTTTGTTCAGCTTATATAAAATGACAAATTTAAAAGTGTAGAACACAGAGTATTAGCAAACCATCTAGGCCCAAGGATATCGGTGGCATGCTTTTTCAGCACCAGTTTTCAGCCATCTTCCAGACTATATGGACCCATTAAGGAGCTATTATCAGAAGATAATCCACCTGTGTACAGAGAAACCACGGTCAATGAGTATGTCACCTACTCGTTTCAACACAATGTTGAAGGTACTTCTCCACTGCAACATTTTAAGCTGTAAAAACTTGGCTATGCAAGGCTGCTGGTGGTGGAGATTCACAAGTGCTAGCATCGTTTGCTTGGGATTCATTCAATAGTCTTGGAATCCTATTTTAATTGTCAAGTTAATAACAAAATTAGTAAAGCTCTACATCTTTTATATGACAATACAAAGAACTTGTCTCACCTGTTAACTGATCACTATTTCACACATTTGATATTTGGCCAATTTTTCAATCATTGTATGTCATCATAAACTCCTGAACAAAAACATATTAATATATAACACCAACGTATATGGATGGCACTCCACTGAGTTCTGAAGGTATATTTGGCAGTGACAGATTATTAAGGGTCTTCTTAAATGGTAACTCATTTATGAAGCCTGCTTATACTACCTTATCTCAGGGGATTTTGCAGTCTAATTGAGACTCTTCCTTATATCTGTAGTTTAATTTCACCCCTAAAATACAACTTAATTCTTTGGATTAGTTGGACATAACAAGCTTCTCGCTAATGGTTTACAGAGATGAGAAAAATGTAAGCTTTGAAACTTGTACATTTGTGGTCATACTTTTGAAAACCTCTGGCTTACAAACTAAATCATTTCTACAAATGCTTGGGATAGCAATATATGACCTTAGTATGAAACAGAGTATTCAAGGAATTGAATCGACTAAAGTAATCTTCCCATTATATTTGCTGATTTGCTCCACGTACACCAGTTGTTTGTGTGTGCGTTTTATTTTTTATTTTTATATATATTTTTAATCTATATTATCATTGTTGGCATGGCAAATTAGCCAACACGATTAAAATTGAGAGAGCTTGTTGGACATGTCTGTAGGATTTACCGGACTTCACTTGGTTAAGTTGATGTTGGATCAGTGTAGCACTTTCTAGTTGATATTGAACCACGGATAAAATTCAGATTAGGATAATTTTATTTTTTTAAAATCAAATTTTAAATTCTGGCTTTTGATTTGTCACAATTGATAAAATTTAAAGTGATTTTAAAAAAGTTAAATCTTCTTGACTTTAAGCTAAAAGTTAAATCTTCTTGACTTTAAGCTAGCTAATTGGATAATTGGGTCCTACTACAATACCCGCACCAGCACTCGTAATGTTGTTTCTTGAAAATCTACAATAGGTTACCGGTTGTGCCTTTTGCCCAACAATTTCTATTTTTTTTATTTTTTTATTTTTTTTTAATTTTGGTTTTTGCGAATAGACATTTCAAATAATCTCAAATTCATCTGCTGAGTAATTTGCATTTATATGAAATGTTTAAATAATTAATTATTTTAGTTCAAAAAATGCAATTAATATTTTTTGTTAGTGGTCTGCACTACAATTTGTGAGATACATATTATTAAATAATATAATTTTAAAATTTTTTAATTGTTAAAGTTAAAAAAAAAACATGATCCAACCTGATGGAATAATATATAATAATATAATTAAATAGAAAATATATTTGTCAATACTATATTTTTTGCTATATGTTATTGAAAAAGTAATTTCAAAATTTAACATTAACATTTATATTTACTATTTAAAAAAATATATCCAATGCCAAAATACAATTTACCATTGAAAATATTTTAATTTAAAATTCTGGCATTGCAAAAAATATATTTATAATATATAAATATTGCCTGAGATTTTCAACAACATGCCATTGATGTATATATGGCATGGTCATTGTTTAGGATTTCAACAAGGATCTTGCTCTGTGTGTGTATATGTAAATATTTCGTTTATTATGTAGATAATATTACATAAAAAATAACAATAATAATAATTTTTTAAAAAAATATTATCAATATTAAATTATGCATATAAATTATCTGTATAGTAGAATTTCTACATATATTGATATATATATATATATATATATATATACACACGTGTAATGTTTTGATATTTGACCGAGTTAAGCAAGTATTCGGTTCTACGTTTACATTTTCCTTACAGCAGCTTTTTCTTTCAAAAAAAAAAATAGCACTGTAGATTTTTTCTGTATCACTGTAGCTGATGGATCACCTGCTACTAGATGTCAGTGTTCAATCGATAAAGTGGCTTGGTTTCTTTGGCTCTTCCTCGTGATGTGGCTAAAGTGACTGACTATTTTATTTATTTTTTCAAGTTGACAGATGTTTTCTATTGATTTTTAATTTCACCGACAACCATATCGCTTAGTTGGTAGCAGAAAATGACGAGCAAACTCTCCGGTTATTAGCCACGAATAGATTTTGAAATACTATGAATCCTTGGTATAAAATAAAAGCAAATACTATAGTTGTATATATTATATGACAATGATTAATTTAAGGCACCATTTGAAGCACCACAATCTCATATATGTTTTGAGCAAAAAAATCTCATACATGTATTTATATTATTTTTAATAGGATTCACAAAATTTGAATGTAACGAAGTTGATAAAATAATTAATTTAATTGATTTGACGTTGTACTAATAACTTTTTCTTCCTTCAACACAAACATCAAAATTTATAGCCAATCGGTGGATGCATAAGGCCATAATCAGCAGTGCATGGCCTCATTATTCAATTCTCTGCACCCACAAAGAGAACTTTAGTAATCTTTCCAGGTTTTTACGTCATTAACAATTCCCATGCTTGCCAAATATTACAAAGATATTTGTTGGTGAATAAGTATTACAAATATATAATATTTAATGTTTCTATAGATTTTATTGTTGCGTAATTAGATAACATATCATAATATAATCAGATGCTCTTGATATTGGTTCGCTCGCTTTTCTTTGAATCTTACAGAGATCTCAGATCTACTTAACGTGGCTCTCGTTTTACATATATATATATATATATATATATATATTTTACATAATAATATTTTATAAAAATAGGAGAGGTACATAATTTTCTTATTTTAAATCATTGATGGGTTATCAACGTGAAACATGACCCAAATATTCTGTATATGAAATGTCAACTTAATTCCCATATACAAATTCCAAAATTGACTGAGAATTCTAAAAGAAAAAAGGAAAAACAAAAAAAAACGTAAAACCAAGACAATACATAGGAAAAAATAACTGAGAGAGAAAAAAAAAAAAAAAAACGTAAAAAAAAAAAAGGAGAAAAATGGTGGCTACCACTACCGCTCCCACTATCACTGCCTGCAGCTCAGATAACATTCAAGTTTCTGCAAAAACTAATTATCTGAAGGCAGAGTACTATGATCGAGCAAGCGAAGTGAAAGCTTTCGATGAAACAAAAGCCGGTGTTAAAGGACTTGTTGATGCAGGTGTTACTGAGATCCCTCGTATTTTTCATCATCCACATAATAATGAAGAACAACAATTCTATGAGAGCTCTGTCCATGAAGGTGGTGACACCCAGTTCAGCATTCCAGTGATAGACCTGAGAGGTGTTTCCGATGATTTATTCCGACGAAAAGAGATCGTGGAACGAGTACGGGAAGCATCGGAGACATGGGGATTCTTTCAGATTGTGAACCATGGAATTCCGACAAGTGTTATGGAGGAGATGAGAGAAGGGGTGCGTCGGTTTTATGAACAAGACACTGAGGTGAAGAAACAGTTTTATACAAGAGATCCATTGAGACCTGTGGTCTATCATAGCAACTTTGATCTGTATAAGGCTCCTTCAACAAATTGGAGGGACACTTTTCTATGTCCTGTGGCTCCTAATACTCCTAATCCACAAGATTTGCCTGAGGTTTGCAGGTAATATTGTTTCAACAAAGTGAATCTTGATGACAAGCTAGGCTACTATATGTACTTGATTACAATAATATTGTGTTGATCTGTATATTATTTAGTATAAAATTTAGATTAAAAACTTCTTAATTATTGGAGTATTTTATTAACTTCTTGTTTTCTTTTCAATCTTTCAAAGTCATGAAGATGCGGAAAAAAGGGAAAAAAAAAAAAAAAACTACTTGCTTGACAAGTCACTAATTAGTTGTTACTGGCTCTAATATTAATCTACAATTCTAAATCTCTCTTTTATTTTTCTAAAATTTTTTTAAGCAATATCTGATAATTCAAGGTCTGGAAACAAAATTTGTAAATTAAAAGCTGCGTAGCTTTTATATTAAATTTTGTTTGGACATATGGTGGAATGTCTAAAAAACATCAATTAATATTTGTTAAAGACTAGAAAGAAAGCATGACAGTATTAACATAAAATCATGTACTTTTTTTTTCCTTTACTATATATATATATATATATATATATTACAAACTTGTAGAGACATACTTATGGAGTACAAGATGCATGTGATGAAACTGGGACTTCTACTGTTCGAGTTGCTATCGGAGGCACTAGCGTTAAACCCGAAGCATTTGAATAATATGGGTTGTGCAGAAGGTCTTGGACTTCTGTGCCATTACTATCCTGCTTGTCCACAGCCAGAATTGACATTTGGAGCAAGCAAACATGGTGATAAGGACTTCCTCACAGTGCTGCAACAAGATCGTATTGGTGGTCTCCAAGTTCTATATAACAACCATTGGATTGACATACCCTATAAGCCCGGTGTTCTAGTCGTTAACATTGGAGATCTTCTCCAGGCAAGTTCTTTCTTTCCAATTCCAAGATTCCATTTTATGAAATAATGAAGTGTCACATAATATTCATCAATATTAACGACATAAAATTTTAAAGCTTTTTCATTAATAACTATAATTTATTCTGCTTAATTAAATTAAACTGATCATAGGAAAACCAAATTTTTTTGGGGAACAAATGGTGGATTTCTTTAAGTACTCAAGTATTTATAGATGTTGAAATTTTTTCCATTAATTTTTAAAGGGGTTTTTCTATCTATCCCAAATTTAAAATGCTTTTTAGGCATCTTTAAAAATATGTTAAACCAATAATAATAGCAATTTGACCTGAGCCTGCCAAACAAAAAAGGGCTTCTAGAGTGATGCATTGATAATAGTTTACTAAAAAACAACATATAATTAAGTGCTCTATCAGAAGCTTGTCTAACTATAAGCCCAAAAAAATCTCCTATATTATATAGTTTTAATGATTTATTAACTTTGTTTTATTTGTGTTTTAGTTAATAACAAATGATAGATTCAAAAGTAGCAATCACCGAGTATTGGCAAACCTTATAGGTCCAAGAATATCCATTGCAAGCTTTTTTTGCACAGGAATGTTACCAACGACAAAGCTCTATGGACCTATTAAGGACTTATTATCAGAAGAAAATCCTCCAAAGTACAGGGAAACAACAGTGAGAGACTATGTCGCATATTACAACAAAGGCCTCAATGGAACTTCTGCTTTGACTTATTTCAAGATTTGAATAACTTGGCTCAGCAAAGATATGAAGAAGGGGTCAGTGCAATCAATAGTTTCTAGCTAGTGACAATAATTTCACAAATGTTAAGGTTGTTTGTATTTGTATGTGTGTTTTAGAGGGAAAAAAAGAAAAAAAAAAAAAGAAGAACGGTTGTTTATGTGTGTCATATGGGGACAATTATGCTAAAGCTACTGTTTGCCAGGACAATAATTCTAAGCTTGAATCTTATTTGGCTCAGTGAAGAAGACATGAAGGGTTGATCCTTTAAAATAATCTCAAATTTATTAACTTTGTTTTTATTAATTATGCTAAAGCTACTGTTTGCTAGTACAATAATTTCTTTCTTCAACTTTCTTTTATTAATTTTTTCTAATTTTGGTTTTTGTAAATAGACCTTTAAAATAATCTCAAATTTATCGATTCAATAATTCGCATTTATATGAATTGTTCAAATAATTAATTATTTTAGCTCAAAAATGCAATTAGTGTTTTTTTGCTAGTGGGCTCTGCTAAAGTAAAATTTATGGGATCTACACCATTAAATAATATAATTTTTATCTTTTGATTTTTTTAATTGTTAAAGTTAAAAAAGATGAGATCCAATCCAATATAATAATATGTTTAAATAAAATATATATTTGACATGCTGTTTTTTGCCGTATGCAACTGGAGAGGTAATTCCAACATTTGATATTGACATTCATATTTAAGTGGAGGATACACCAATATCAAAATTTGAAAATGCCAATGGCAAAAGTGTAATTCGCCATTGTAGATACTCAATATGAAATTTTGGTATTGCAATATATATATATATATATATATATATATATATATATATATATAAAGATTTTATGTATGGATGTTCTTGTGTTTTTATCGTACGGAAATTTATAAAGATGATAGTTTTTTAAAAAATCACCATCAATATTAGTATTTGTGTGATAGTAACAACAACGGTGTGTTCAATATATATGCACGATAAAACGTCCGAACGTCCGCATACGAACTCTATATATATAATTTTTCTATTATACAGAAAATCTCATATACTTTTCATTTAGGATATACATCAGACAATATATTATTTGATAATTATCTCAAATAATAATATATTACCTGATGTGTATTCAGAATGAAAATTGTCCAAAATTTTCCACATAAAAAAGTTTCACTCTATATATATATGAGAGAAATTCTACTTACAGTACCAAAAGATTTCAATAGAGTTCCCAAATTTTTTATTTTCTAAACTACCCTTTTATTTTATTTTTTTTAAAGATTTTTTCTTCCTCTTAAAACGTCTTTTCTCCTTTACCTATTCACCATACCATATTACATGGTAGAGGAAGAGTTGCCAATGATGTGAGACTCTCGGTGTCAGGATCCGTCCAGAATTCCTCCCCGGAACCCTAGACAAGCCCTGATCCCAGGGAAATACCACCGAACCTTTCAACGGAAAATCCGGCAGCACCTCCCCTAAGGGTAGGACTAACCAAAAATTTCCTGCACTGAAAGCGCACTTCTATGTTCATCCCCTTATTCCTCCCCCAATAACAGTAACTCAGTGCATAATTAACAACTACCCGTCCAATACAGTATACAGAGCATTATACAATAAATGTGAAATTTATACAATGACAGATAAAGAAGTAATACAAGATAGAGAGCAAAAAGGGAAGAAATACTTCGTGGACTTTGGGCAACGAACTGAGACGTTGGGCTCACCCCGGACAATCAACGTCTCCCAACCTGGACCTAGGGGAACGGAATTTAAAAACGTGAGATGCTAATCATCTCAGTGAGTGACCCTAACTACTGAACACCTTTAATATTAATAATATACCAAATAGAGGGATTTAATTCATCAATACCGAACAATTAAATAAATAAATAAATAAACAATTGAAGTAATATTTTCTCTCAAAACCTTCACTATCACTCCATTGGAAAAGTTCCCCTTTTAAAACATTTTCACAAAATCCGATATTCGTATCTCCCGAAAACTAAGGGATCAAACCATTTGATAATTAATAAATAAATAAATACCCCAATATATAATTAAAATGTAATAAATTATAATAAATAATTTTTGAACACCTTTGGGGTTTGAAACTTTATCTGAAAATTACACTTGACGCACCACACCATATACCAGTGATGCCCTTCGATACCCAGCGTCCCGAGCACCGACTGGCAGGGAGATTAAAGAGAGAAACTTGCAAACGGCACTTCGGCGTCCTGACAGTACCGCTGCTGAAACCGTCATCCCGGCCAAGGGAGGGGCGGCTGTGGCCAATATCAAACTTGCATGCCCACAGTCCAATGGCAACCATGGAAGACATAATACTTGAGCACTAAACCACATAATACTTGCGCGATAAACCATGTGTACATACACCAGAACACCAATACTGTATGAGTGCGTCTAAAATAATTATTAAACCAACCGTACCATTTCCAAAATTACCGCGGGAAATATATTAAATTTTCACACTTACCATCCCGCATATTTTTATTTAACAAACCGATACGAAAACATCGATAATAAATAAACCATAATTTTCTCGTAATACAATATTCAACAAATAAAATACCACGGGCATAATTATAAAAATTAAACCACCAAATTAAACAAATATTTTCATAAAATATTTAACCAATTATGCCCAAAAATAGTATTTAAAACCACATACGATTATTACCGAAATATACTTTGCTCATGCATAATAAATAAATTAAATCACAATAAAATCATAATTAAATTGTACCACATGAGCATAATTTAAATACCAATTAAACATAATTAATTGCCCAAAATATTTTTGAAGGTGGGTCACTCACCTGGAGCACGCAATTAAACCATGATCCACCATGGGATCAATTCCATGATTCATCCGTGCTCCTAGTACGCAGTTCACACACAGTCAAATAAATTAATATTTTATTCGGATAAATAATACCCGGTACCTGGGGAGCGAACACAAACGACATCTAAAAGTTACGAGTTATATACCGAATCGAAGCTTGAGTGATGAGGATCATGGATTCGGTCTTACTTTCCGGTGATCGGACCCGAGGTGGCCGGAATCTCGGCGGAAAGCTTTCAGGATTCGACTCCTCAATTCTCCTAAACCGTCATGAATTGGCAGAAAAGGAGGCCGAATTTGGATTCAGGAGGTTGGAAACAGTGGATAAGGACTGGTGGTGCAACTGGGTACTCGCTGGAACGATAACTTCCGGCGAGCCGCCACGGTCACCGGCAACCGTCGCCGGCGGTGGCACGTGCGGTGGTCGTTGGCTGAGATTTTTGGCGGTTTTGTAGATCGAGGGGAGAGGGTTCCAACGGGACCAGCGGTGAGCCAAACGGAGGCCGGACGGTGGAGAAATTGGGGTTTGAAGATTTTCGGCCCCTTGTCGGAAAACGCTCCGATCCCGGCGTGTCGGAGGTCCGGTGGCCGTGAAATTTGGTGGGCTGGCAGGAAATGAGGAGGTGGTGAGGGGTGGCTGGCACGTGTGGCCGGATAACGGCCGGAAAGGGGTCAAACGGCGGTGGTCGGCGGTGGAGGGAAAAATCACCGCCGAGCTTCGGCGCCTCGATCTGGGCGCGTTTGGCGGTCGTGAGATTTTGGGGTTTGGCAGGAAATGAGGAGAGGCTTCCTTCTGGCCGGCCCGTGTAACGAGAATCGACCGAAAAATTGGTCGGAATCCGGCGGCCGGTCGGTTTCTCTCTCTCTCTCTCCTCTCTCTCTTTCTCTCTCTTCCCCGAGATTTTTGTCAAATAAAAGCCACGGTGGTGTCACTATTCATCCACGTGGACCAATCAGGTGACGACATGTGGTATTTCACTGTTCATCGACTCAAAAACATTAAAATATTACGGTATCCGGCAAACTTCACGCGTCCATAACTTTTTAACCGGATGTCCATTTTAAGTGTGCCGCTAGTCTGTGAACTCGTATCGACGAGCACTTCACAGCCATGCATGAGTCAAAGCTCATTTCCTCATAAATAAAAAGTCAACTTCGGCACCCCTTGGACAGTTTGGACCTCAACTTGTTTTGCTCATAACTTTCAAACCGTAGCTCCGTTTTCAACGTGCTACTAGTCTACAAACTCGTGCCAACGTGTACTTCGTAACGGTACCTCAATCAACCTAGAATTCCATCCGAGTCAAAAAGTCAACTTTTAACCCCTCCGGTCAAAGTCAAAGTCAATTGTCAACGGTCAACAGTCAACTTCGGTCAACATGCAAAAATTCCGACATGGCTCGGGATGGGGTGTTACACTCGGTGCTCTATTGATTACATGCTCTGCCACCTTCACCTCTGCTTCTTCTCCTCTCTTTATTCCCGCTTTTCCTGCAACTTTTAATGATAATCTTGACCAATTTGGAACAGTTTGAGAAACTTTTGGAGCGAGGTTCCAAGAACTTGTTAATGGATAAATAAAACTCAATACCACATATTTAAAGATTGGTTTGATTCAAAGGTGAGATTTTTTTCATAGAATAAATTGTCTTGTAGGTAAAGCATGTATAAACGACAAAGCTATTGAAAATACAACGGTGGTAGAATAAGCAATAAATAAAAAGATCTTGATCTTAAAATAAATAAAGAAATATAAAAAATAAAGAGAAAAGAGATGAAATGGGCGTTTAAATAAACTTAATATTTATAAAACCGTGGATAAAGTGTGAAAAGAACCCCCGTGTGTGCGTGTAGATATATACATATATATATGAGTTTTGGAGTTTGATCGGTTAAGCAAGTATTCGGTTCTACATTATTACCCAAAAAATAAATAAATAAATAAAATTCGGTTCCACGCTGTGATGGATCTCCTTCTACTAGATAATGTGGTCATTGATGCGATGGCTTGGTTTCTTTGGCTTTTCCTCCTGCTGTGGCAAAAGTTACTGCTGGTTTTTTTTTTCAATTTTTTATTTTTATTTTTCTTAGTCAAGTTGATAAATATTTTTTTAATTGATTTTTTATTTCCATCTACTCACAATCATATTGCTTAATAAGTAGCTAAAAGCGATGAGCAAACTCTCCAGTTCATTATAGCGACAAATTGATTTTGAAATACTGCAGATGAGAACTACTTGCCGTATTGCATATGGTCGAGGAATTAATTATCATCATTCTTTAACAGAATGAAGATGAAACTTGGCTATATAAAAGGGTAGAAGTAAGATCCACTCACAGTCTCATACATTATATTTAATAGGATTCACAAAATTTAAATGTAACAAAGTTGATAAAATAACTAATTTAATTGATTTGGCATTGCCCTAAAAACTTTTTCTTCCTTCAACACTACGACCAAAATTTATAGCCAATTTCCAAAGGTGATTAAAATAAAATAAAATAAAGAAACAGAGATTAATATAAAATTGAATGACGCTAACTACAAAAGAGTATATTAATCAGTGGATGCATAAGTCAATATTGATCAGATGTGCACGCCCTTATTATTTAATTCTCTACAACCACAAAGACAACGACTTTAATAATCTTTACAGGTTTTTTACGCCATTGACAATTCCCATGCTTACCAAATATCACAAATATATTTTTGGTCAATAAGTATTACAAATATATAGTTTAATGTTTATATAGATTTTATTGTTGCTTAATTAGATATCATATTACAATATAATCGGATGCTCTTTATATTGGTTCACTCGCTTTTTTTTGGATCTTACAAAGTTCTTGGATCTTACAAAGTTCTTAGATCTTCTTAACGTGGTTCTCGTTTTACATTTTTTTTTATATATAATGATATATTATAAAAACGGGAGAGGTACATAATTTTCTTATTACAAAATAATTGATGGGTAATGATATATTATAAAAACAGGAGAGGTACATAATTTTCTTATTACAAAATAATTGATGGGTTATCAACGTGAAACATGCCCCATATATTCTGTATATAAAATGTCAACTTAATTCCCATATACAAATTCCAAATTGACTGAGAATTCTAAAAGAAAAAAGGAAAAAATAACAAAAAAAAGCTTTCTTATTTTTACCATGAGAGATCTATATAAAGCCAAGACAATACATAGCGAAAAATAACTGAAAGAGAGAAAAAAAAAAGAAAAAAAGAAAAAAAAGAAAAATGGTTGCTGCCACTACCACTACCACTATCACTACATGCAGCTCAGATAACATTCAAGTTTCTGCACAAACTAATTATTCGAAGGCAGAGTACTATGATCGAGCAAGCGATGTGAAAGCTTTCGATGAAACAAAGGCCGGTGTTAAAGGACTTGTTGATGCCGGTGTTACTGAGATCCCTCGCATTTTTCATCATCCACATAATAATGAAGAACAACAATTCTATGAGAGCTCTGTTCATGAAGGTGGTGACACCCAGTTCAGCATTCCGGTGATAGACCTGAGAGGTGTTTCCGATGATTCATTCCGACGAAAAGAGATCGTGGAACGAGTACGGGAAGCATCGGAGACATGGGGATTCTTTCAGTTTGTGAACCATGGAATTCCTACAAATGTTATGGAGGAGATGAGAGAAGGGGTGCGTCGGTTTTATGAACAAGACACTGAGGTGAAGAAACAGTTCTATACAAGAGATCCATTGAGACCTGTGGTCTATAATAGCAACTTTGATCTGTATAAAGCTCCTTCAACAAATTGGAGGGACACTTTTCTATGTCCTGTGGCTCCTAATACTCCTAATCCACAAGATTTGCCTGAGGTTTGCAGGTAATATTGTTTAAACAAAGTGAATATTGATGACAAGCTATAGGCTACAATATATACTTGATTATAATAATATTGTGTTGATCTATATATTATATAGTATAAAATATAGATTAATAACTCCTTAGTGGAGTCTTTTAATAATTTCTTGTTTTCTTTTCAATCTTTCGAAGTCATCAAGAGGTGAGAAAAAAGAAAACAAATACAAAAACAAAAAAATTTAAATTTAATTCCTTGACAAGTCACTTATTAGTTATTACTAGCTAAGATTAATCCACAATTCTAAATTTCTCTCCTTTTTTTTTATTTTTTTATTTTCTAAAAAACGATATCTGTTAATTCCAGGTTTGGAAACAATTTGTTAATTAAAAGCTGTGTAGCTCTTATAATAAATTTTGTTGGACATATGGTAGAATGTCTAAAAAACATTAATTAATATTCGTTAAAGACTAGAAAGAAAGCATGACAGTATTAACATATATAAAATCACGCACTTTTTTGAATTTTAATATATATATATATATATATATTACAAACTTGTAGAGACATACTTATGGAGTATAAGAAGCATGTGATGAAACTGGGACTTCTACTGTTCGAGTTGCTATCGGAGGCACTAGCGTTAAACCCGAAGCATTTGAATGATATGGGTTGTGCAGAAGGTCTTGGATTTCTATGCCATTACTATCCTGCTTGTCCACAGCCAGAATTGACATTTGGAGCAAGCAAACATGGTGATAAGGACTTCCTCACAGTGCTGCAACAAGATCATATTGGTGGCCTCCAAGTTCTATATAACAACCATTGGATTGACGTACCATATAAGCCCGGTGTTCTAGTCGTTAACATTGGAGATCTTCTCCAGGCAAGTTCTTTCTTTCCAATTCCAAGATTTTCCATTTTATGAAATAATGAAGATTCGAATGATATTCATCAATATTAACGACATAAAATATTAAAGCTTTTTTTATTAATAACTATAATTTATTCTGCTTAATAAAATTAAATTGTTCATACAAAAACAATTTTTTTTCCCAAACCAATGGTGGATTTCTTCAAGCACTCAGCCATTTATAAAGCTTGAAATTTTTTTCTTTATATATATATATTTGTTCCATCAATTTGCAAAGGGATTTTTCTAACTATCCCAATTTTAAAATGCTTTTTAGGCATCTCTAAACATATATTAAAGCAATAATAATAGCAGTTTGACCTGAGCCTACCAAACAAATTAAAAAGGGCTTCTAGAGTGATGCATTAATAATAACTTAATAAAATTTCTTGATAAAATGCACATATAATTAAGTGCTCTATTAGAAGTTTGTCTAACTATAAGCCAAAAAGAATCTCCTATATTATATAGTTTTCGTTATTTAATAACTTTGTTTTATTTGTGTTTTAGTTAATAACAAATGACAGATTCAAAAGTAGCGATCACAGAGTATTGGCAAACCGTATAGGTCCAAGAATATCCATTGCAAGCTTTTTTTGCACAGGAATGTTACCAACGACAAAGCTTTATGGACCTATTAAGGAGTTATTATCAAAAGAAAATCCTCCAAAGTACAGGGAAACAACAGTGACAGACTATGTCACATATTACAATTATAAAGGCCTCGATGGAACTTCTGCTTTGACTTATTTCAAGATTTGAATTGCTTGGCTCAGCAAAGATATGAAGAAGGGGTCAGCTCAATCGATGGTTTCTAGCTAGTGACAATAATTTCACAAATGTGAAGGTTGTTTGTATGTGTGTTTTAGAGGGAAAAAAAAAGAAAAAAAAGAAAAAAAAGAAAAAAGGTTGTTTATATGTGTTGTATGGGGACAATTATGCTAAAGCTACTGTTTGCTAGGATGATAATTCTGAGTTCGAATTTTATTTGGCTCCTTGATCCTTTTATGGTTTCTAGCTAGTGACAATAATTTTGCAACTGTTAAGGTTGTTTGTATGTGTGTTTCCCAAAAAAAAAAAAAAAAAAGGTTGTGAATATGTATGTGTTGTGTGGGAGCAATTATGCTAGAGCTATTGTTTGTTAGCATAATAATTTTGGGTTTGAATCCTTTCATCTTAATATCTAAAATAATAATAATAATAATAAATGTTGTTTGTAGTTTGCATGTGATCATATGGTTGTCATAATTAGAAACTTTAGCCTTTTTCAAAATTTTCTGATGAATGTGACATGAATTTGAGAAAAATGAAAGTAATGGTTTTAAGTTTTAGTACATTGGGGATATATTTGTATTTATAATTGTTTTAATATAAATTGCATAATTTTAATTTTTTTTTAATAAGAAAAACATGAAATTGATGGAAAACTGTTAAAATTATAATTACATAAACAGAAGATTAAATTCTATGAGCTTCTATACTGGGAAGATCAATGTTCCAGAGCTACATGTTGTATAGTTGTTTTTGTTGGGTATGTCAACTATGGTCCCACATTAAATTTTGTATGATAAAAAAGAAAAGTAAAGACAGAGAAAAAAAGATTCATTATCGATAGTATGTTAATAATTTTAAGGAAATATTTCATTTATACCCATTATAATATCATTCCCAACCTTCGAAAGAATCTAATTTACCCTTATACCCTTGTTTAAGTTAAATCAATTTCAAAATTCCTTTTATTCCCCCCCCCCCCCCCTTTTTTTGTTTTTTTTTTTTACAATAATCAATTTGAAAACTCTAAATTTTTTAAAAAATATTTTTAATTAATATTTATTTAAATTATATGATAAATTTTCCATTTTATTTATAAAAAATGATAATTTTAATTACATAAGCTTTTTAAGAAAGTTATATATTTGATAAATATATTTAGTTGCATATATTTGACAAATTATAATATATTTTAATACATTTAATAAAATATATTTGACAAATTATAACTTAGTTTAAAAAAATATTTATCTTATTAAAACCATCACATCGTTTTTTTTTTTTCAAATTGAAAATCTATCACTTAGTTTAAATAAAATTAAACAAAATTTTGAAGTTTTCAAATTAATTTCTACAAAAAAAAGGGAAAAAAAAGGAATTTTGAAAGTAATGTAACTAAAATAAAGGTATGTAAGGGTAATTTAAACTCCGCTAAGGGGTGTGGATGGTATTATTAGAAATTTGAGGGAGTTTTTCTATTTATCCTAAATTTTAGGGGTAAATGAAATATTTCTTAATTTTAAACATATATAAAAAATAAAAATATATATACAATCAAATTTAAATTATGTCTTTAATATTATTTAATTTTTATGTTATTAAATATATATTTTATTATTTTTAAATTTTAAATTTTAATTTTTGATTTGATTCAAAAACTAATAATGATCCTAATACCAATATGGTTGATATATATATATATATATTATATTTACTATTGGTCATAATTTCTTCATATTTTTATAGCAATAAATTCTCCTCTTGGTTACTTGAAAAAGGACAAACAAGAAAATCTTTTGTTTTTGTACAGCCCTACCACGTGCCAATCAAAATCTCTCTTTTTTTATTTTTTGGTGAACAATCAAAATCTCTCTCTCTCTCTCTCTCTCTCTCCCCTCTTTTTTTTTGGGTGAAAAACAATCAAATTCTCTCTCGGTAAGCAAAGATGGTATTTTGTATTTGGTCATATCATGCTTACATGCAGAAAAGAACTACTCGTCATTTGCACATGGTCTGGAATTACTTAAAAGATATATTTCATATTTATTACAGTACTTGTATTGTCCCTTTGGGGATACTCCTATGAACTAGAATTTAGTTTCTGTCTCTTTGTTTTCAGTATCATCCATTCATCATCATCATCTTTATGAGCACCTCAATTATATGCTACTAGACTCCAAGTGACTTCAAATAACTAATAATCTCTAAAAAAAAAAAAAAAACAAAATTTTTTTTTTTTAAACTCATTTTAATAAGTTCTGGGTAGATAGCTACTGCTACCCCTGAGTGGAAATTTAAACAAAAAAAAGGGTGACTATCACTGAAAATAATGAAGTTTAGGCCAAAAGGCGGAGTATGATCAAGCAAGTGAACTAAAAGCCTTTGACGAAACAAAAACTGATATTAAAAGACTTGTTGATGCTGGGTTTATAATAGCAACTTTGATTGTATAAAGCTCCATCAATAAAATTGGAGATATACATTTTTGTCCTGCAGCCTGCAGGTAATTAAGTAGCATGAAGCTAATCCAAATTTTTTGTTTTTTTGTTTTTGTTTTCTCTTTTTTGCTTTTGGTTTTTATATATCGTGTTAATTAATTCTAAGTTGGAAACAAGAGGTGGTTAAATTAATATGGTCTCCAGCTAGATAGCTAGCTCTTATAAAGTTTGGTTATGATAAGTTTTGTGTGTATTTTATTTATATCATGAAATTGTCAAACAAACTTTGCCACAAAATTAATTTGTTTATTTTTTATTATTTTTAATTTATTATATATAAATATATATATATATATATATATATATATGTATGTATATGTATATGATGGAGTACTCCAAGCAAGCGAGGAAACTGGGGGTTTTACTATTCGAGCTTTTTATGAGAGGCACACTTGGGCAGACACCGAACCCACTTAAAAGATTTGGATTTTGCAGAGGGGGTTGCAGTTATATGCCATTACTATTCTATGCCCATAGCCAGAATTAACAGTGGAAACTGTTGTGGTTCTCTGACCACTTTAGAGAAGAAATATGAGAAGAAAAATAAAAAGAATTCTATTACTCTCTTAGAAATAGAATACAAAAATAAAAACTTCTCCCGTGGAGATTCTCACGTGGAACCTCTCTCTACACTATCAAATTCTCTCTGGAATTGCTCACTCTTCTCTCAAGCTCTCTCTGGAACTTAAACACTCTCTCTCTCGGAGTTTTCTCTCAATACTCCTCACTTGGGATGATATTGAGCTTGCTCTCTTGGCTTGGCTTGCATGCAACGGGATGGAGCCTATTTATAGGCTTACAAGGTCGGTTGCATGGCCACAATCTTCAACAGCTTCTGACAGTAGCCCACAATTGTTGAGCAAGTTGGAGTTCGGTGTTAAATGCAGCAATGGCCATTGTCAAAGATGGTGGCTGTGCAGTCTTCACACTGTCGGTGCAGTGGTGGTGCGGCTGGACTTCACAATTCTCCCCCTCCAGCCGCATTTAAACTGATGGTCATCTGCCATCCATTCCGGCTATGTCTCTGCATAGCTTCAGCTTCTCTTGAGCAACAACTTTTGTTAGCATATCTGCTGGATTCTCTTTTGTGTGGATCTTCATCAGTTTCAGCAACTGTTGATCTATTACTTCGCGTATCCAATGATAACGGATGTCAATGTGCTTTGTACGGGAATGATACATTGAGTTTTTGCTCAAATTTATGGCACTTTGGTTATCACAATGTATCTTGTAGTCTTCTTGCTTGATGCCCAATTCTGTGAGAAAACACTTTAACCACAACATTTCATTACCCGCTTCCGCTGCGGCAATGTACTCTGCTTCAGTAGTGGATAAAGCAACACACTTCTGCAATCTTGACTGCCATGACACAGCTCCCCCTGCAAAAGTGTAGAGATAACCTGATGTAGACTTTCTATTTTCAGGGTCTCCGGCCATATCTGCATCTGTATAGCCTTCTAAAATTGGATCACCTCCCCCGTAGCACAGGCACAGCTTCGATGTACCTTTAAGATACCTGAGAATCCATTTGACTGCTTCCCAGTGTTTCTTTCCAGGATTTGAAAGAAATCTGCTCACAACACCTTCTGCGTGAGCAATGTCTGGTCTGGTACACACCATTGCATACATCAGACTTCCTACCGCTGAAGAATATGGTACTGAAGTCATCTCCTCTATCTCTTCTTTGGATGAGGGGCACAATCTCTTGCTCAACTTAAAATGATTTGCAAGTGGAATGCTGACCGGTTTGGCTTTATCCATGTTGAATCTCTTTATCACCCGTTCAATATACTTCTCTTGAGATAGCCATAACCTTCTATTTTTCCTGTCTCGGATTATTTGCATTCCCAAAATTTGTTGAGCTGGTCCTAAGTATTTCATATCAAAGGACTTAGACAATTCTTTCTTCAGCTGACTAATCTTCATTGCATCTTGTCCAATGATCAACATGTCATCCACATATAGCAAAAGTGTAATGAAGTTTCCACCTGAAAATTTTTGAATATAAACACACTGGTCTGCTGCAGTCCTTTTATAGCCTTGACTCACCATAAACGAGTCAAACTTCTTATACCATTGTCTTGGTGCTTGCTTGAGGCCATACAAGCTCTTTTTCAGCTTGCATATGAGGTTTTCTTTCCCTGAAACCTCAAATCCTAATGGCTCCTCCATGTAGATTTCCTCATGTAAATCACCGTGAAGAAATGCTATCTTCACAACCATCTGTTCAAGCTCTAGGTTTAGACTTGCTACTAAACCAAAAATGACTCGAATTGAAGTCATTTTTACCACTGGTGAAAAAATCTCATCAAAGTCAATTCCTTTCTTCTGAAGAAATCCTTTGACCACCAATCGGGCTTTGTGTTTCACCACCTTTCCGCTGCCATCTTTCTGGAGCTTGAACACCCATTTATTCTTTAGTGCCTTCTTTCCTGTTGGAAGCTCAACCAACTCATAAGTATGATTTTTCTGCAAGGATTCCATCTCATCTTGCATTGCTTGCAGCCACTTTTCCTTCTCTTGATGAGAAACAGCTTTCTGGAAACTCTCTGGCTCCCCCTCTTCAGTAAGCAGAATATACTTAGATTCTGGAAATCTCTTTGATGGAATTCGGCCTCGCTCAGATCTCCGAACTTGTAAACCACTGGTTTTAGGAGATGTACTATCATCTGACCGCTGTGATGGCCCTGCCGCTGCTTGAGAGGATTGAGTCTCCCCCTGCTCAATATCCCCTTCTTCCTCCTGGTCTGCTTCTGGTATATCTTCATGCACCTCATTATCCTCTGTGGCTATTTGTGCTGGTGCTGGATTAGGACAAAAATTCTCGGCACTAGAACTACAATTAGGAGACATTATAGGCTTTTCAATGTCTTCCATTGTCTGGTTTTCATAGAATATTACATCCTTGCTTCTAATAACCTTCTTTGTTTTTGGGTCCCATAACCTGTATCCGAATTCTTCATCTCCATATCCTATAAAGATGCATATGTAGATCTTGCATCGAGCTTCTGTCTGAACTCCTTGGATACATGTACATAAGCTAAACAACCAAACACTCTTAAATGAGAGTAGGAAGGAATCTTACCCGACCACACTTTCTCAGGAATTTCAAAATTCAACGGTACTGACGGTGATCTGTTGATTAAATAGCAGGCGGCACGAACAGCTTCTCCCCAGAATGGCTTTGGCAGCTTAGCCATACTGATCATACTTCTGACCTTTTCCATAATGGTTCGGTTCATTCTTTCAGCTATTCCATTATGTTGTGGGGTGCGAGGGACCGTCTTCTCATGTCGAATGCCGTGTCTTCTGCAGTAGGCATCGAACTCCTTAGAAGTATACTCGCTTCCATTATCTGAGCGGAGACATTTCAGCTTCTTTCCTGTTTCACGCTCTACCATGGTATGAAACAGTTTGAAGTAATCCAATACCTGGTCCTTTGTCTTCAAGAAATATACCCACACCTTTCGAGAAGCATCATTAATGAAGGTTAGGAAATACTTGTTACCACCTAATGATTCCACCTCCATGGGACCACAAACATCAGAGTGCACCAGACTAAGCAACTCTGATCTTCTCGATGCAGAGGAACTGAAGGAGACTCTATGTTGCTTACCAAACAAGCAGTGATTACAAGGATCTAGTGCAGCATCCTTGCAAACAGTGATAAGCTTCTTCCTTGCCAAAGTGGACAATCCTTTTTCACTCATGTGACCGAGTCTTTGGTGCCACAGATTTTGAGACGCCTCTCCTTCTGCAATATTGAGGCTATCTACACATATCTTCACATGAGTATTGTATAGCGTTCCACAAATATGTTCTCGGGTGACAACTATGGCACCTTTCGTCATTTTCCATGTGCCTTTGCTGAAGTAGTTGTCATAACCTTGCTTGTCTAAGGCTGCTCCCGAAAGTAGATTAAGCCGAAGATCTGGAACATGACGGACATCCGTCAAAGTGATTGTACAACCAACATTCGTTTTTACCTGAATATCACCAGTTCCCATAATCTTTGCGAAACTGGAATTTCCCATCTTTACCGTATCAAAGTCACATGCTTTGTACGTTTTGAAGAAATCTTTGCGTGGAGTGACATGGTAGGATGCTGCAGTATCGACTACCCACTCAACATCTTGGGTTGATATATGATGGCATGTCTCTTCTTCGGTGGAGCAGAGCGCCACTTCTCCTGTAACAGTGACTAGTGTCTCTCCATCCTTCTTCGGCTGATTACCTTGGAGTCTCTGCTCTCTCAACAACTTTCTGCAATTCTTCTTCATGTGACCCTCTAGGCCACAATGATAGCACTTATATGATGATTTTCTGCCATCTGTAGATTGCCTTTGCTCTTGCTCCTGCCTCTCCCCCTGTCTCGACCACCTCTTTGCTGTCTTCCTCTCTCTGTGATGAGGGCATGTGACTGATCCATGCCAATGTCCTTTCTCCTGGCCTCTTCATTAAATAGGGCATCCTTAACCATATACATAGTAAGTTTGCCATTCGGGGCCGAATTGCTGAGAGAGACTACCAATGTCTCCCAACTGTCTGGAAGAGAGCTTAGAAGTAGGAGGGCTTAATCCTTATCCCCTAGTTGATAATCCACAGCAGATAGTTGATTTACTAAGCTCTGGAACTCACTAGTATGCTCGGCTACAGAAGTTCCACTCTGTAATTTTAAATTGACCAATCGCTTAAGCAACAGGGCTTTGTTCCGAGCAGTCTTGGCCTGGTACATGTCCTCCAATTTTGTCTAGAGGGCATATGCATCTGTTTCCTTCGCTACATGATGGAAGACACTGTGGTCGATCCATTGCTTGATCTGACCGATCGTTTTCTTGTTTAATTTCTTCCATTCTGCTTCGTTGCTGGGATCGAGGTTTTCTCCTTTAGCTTCTATAGGATCAAACAAATCCTTACAATTGAGGAGATCTTCCATCCGAGGTCTCCAAAGTGTATAATTTGTGGCAGTGAGCTTAACCATAGCTCCCGAAGATGATTCTTCCATTGACATTATAGCTTGACCAAAAATGGAGCCGAATTTGGCAAAACAGAGTTAACCGTTGCTTCCGGAACAGCCGAAAATGGTGGACTTGACTCTTCCAGGGTCAAAATATAATTACCAGAATTTTTGAGGCAAAAATGTAATTTCACAAAAATTCTGGGTCAACCTGTAAATACAGAAACTACAGGGGTCAATCTGTAATTTCCAATAATTTAGGGGCTGTTTCGTAATTTCAGAAACTTCTGATGACGTGGCAGATTGTGTTGATGTGTCAACATGTGGCAGATGACGTGGCGATTGAGTGGCTGACTACGTGTCGGATCGCGTGGCAAATGACGTGGCTGGGTGCGCTGACATGTCTGCTGACGTGGTCATCTTCAACCTCCAGACAGCGCATGCGGCGCGTGAACTGCTGCAGAAAATTTCAGACGGCGCGTGCGGGTGCGTGAGCCTCTGCGTTTCTCTCCGGCGAACTTGGTTGTTCTCGTCTCATCGAGTACTTTCACCTGGTATTGTCAAATTAATTATTTGAGCAACTTTGCGAAATACCAACTTGAAGAACAGAGGCTCTGTTTCTTCAAATTTTGAACCCAAGCTCTCGACCTGGAGCTCTGATACCACTTGTTGTGGTTCTCTGACCACTTTAGAGAATAAATATGAGAAGAAAAATAAAAAGAATTCTATTACTCTCTTAGAAATAGAATACAAAAATAAAAACTTCTTCCGTGGAGATTCTCACGTGGAACCTCTCTCTACACTATCAAATTCTCTCTGGAATTGCTCACTCTTCTCTCAAGCTTTCTCTGGAGCTTAAACACTCTCTCTCGCGGAGTTTTCTCTCAATACTTCTCACTTGGGATGATATTGAGCTTGCTCTCTTGGCTTGGCTTGGCTTGCATGCAACGGGATGGAGCCTATTTATAGGTCTTACAAGGTCGGTTGCATGGCCACAATCTTCAACAGCTTCTGACAGTAGCCCACAATTGTTGAGCAAGTTGGAGTTCGGTGTTAAATGCAGCAATAGCCATTGTCAAAGATGGTGGCTGTGCAGTCTTCACACTGTCGGTGCAGTGGTGGTGCGGCTGGACTTCACAGAAACAACCAGACATGCTGATAATGGCATCTCCACAGTGCTGCAACATGATCATATTGCCTTGGACTAAAAGGTATTAAAGAAGGCATGGAAATAGACTATAGTTTAGTCCTCCTCTACTTTGTACTCGGAAATTTCCCCTATTTGAGCTTGCAATTAATCGTCAAATACCCTTTTGAGAAAAAAAAAAAGATTAAATATGTTCAAACAAACAGCGTACAAGAGAAAATTTTACTAATCAAAAAGAAAAATTCACCAAAATCCAAAATGATTTATGCTTCCACTCTCCTCCTCTCTCCTCTCTTCCTACTTCTTTTCTTTCTTTGGGGTTATTATTGGTTTGATAAAGGACGACCAAAATGTTAGTTTTTTTTTCTCTTTTGCCACTATCATCAATTGACAAACACTTTTTATGAGGATCTCAAATATATGCTCTTACACGCCAACTGACCTTATATGTTCGATAATCTCCAAAATTAATAAAAAAAAATAATAATCATTATAATAAAAACTTTTAACTCATTTTACTATAAGTTCTAGATAGCATAGCTTTTGTGGAAAAGTAAAAGAGAAAAAAAATAAAAAATGGTGACTACCAATAAAGATAATGGAGTATCAACCACATTAAAGGCAGAGTATGATAAAGCAAGTGAAGTAAAAGCCTTTGATGAAACAAAAGCCGGTGTTAAAGGACTTCTTGATGCTGGAATTACTGAAGTTCCTCTTATTTTCTAAATTCTACCAGATGATGAAGTTCCTCAAGGTGAAAACGAAACCGCTCAGTTTAGCATTCCAGTTATAGACCTTGAAGGAGTTTTTGAAGACTCAATCCGACGAAAGGAGATAGTGGAAAGAGTACGAGAAGCTTCAGAAACTTGGGGTTTCTTTCAAGTTGTGAAACATGGAATTCCGGTGAGTGTTATGGAAAAGATGAAGGAAGGTGTGCTTCGGTTCTTCGAGCAAGAAACTGAGGTGAAGAAACAGTTTTATACAAGGGATACAACTAAACCAGTGGTTTACAATAGCAACTTTGATTTGTATAAAGTTCCATCAATGAATTGGAGAGATTCGTTCATGTGTCGATTGGCTCCTCATACTCCAAACCCTGAAGGCTTAACTGCAGCTTGTAGGAAATTTAGCATCACAAGCTACTTATTACTAGCTAATCCACACAAGCTACTTATTACCAGCTAATCCACAATTCTAAATGTTATCATTTTTTTTTAAGAACATATCGTGTTTTATTAATTAATTCTACATTGGTTAAGTTATGGTCTAGCTAGATCTTGCAAAGTTTTGTTATAATAAGTTTTGTGTGCATATGATGCAATGTCAATTAAACTTTGGCAAAAATTAATGTGATTTTTTTTTTTTTAATATATTAAAAAACTTGGAAGAGACATATTGGTGGAGTACTCCAAGCAAGTGATGAAATTGGGAATTTTACTGTTTGAGCTGCTATGAGAGGCACTTTGGTTGAAACCTAACCAATTAAACGACATGGATGGTGCAGAAGGGCTTGCAGTTTTATGACATTACTATCCTGCATGTTCACAGCCAGAAGTAACAATAGGAACAACAAAACATGCTGATAATGACTTCTTCACGGTGCTGCAACAGGATCATATTGGTGGTCTCCAAGTTCTTTATCACGACAGTTGGATTGACATACATCATGAGCCTGGTGCTCTTGTGGTAATAAGAGAACTTCTCCAGGCAAGTTTATACACCAAGTTCTGCATATATAAAAATCTCTTACAAACAGTTTTTTTTTGGTCAATTTTGTTTTGTTTCAGGTAATTTCAAATGACAGGTTCAAAAGCATTGAGCATAGAGTACTTGCAAACAATATAGGTTCGACAGTATCTGTAGACAACTTTTTCTTCACAGATATGCTGCCATTAACAAAGCTCTATGGTCCTATTATGGAGTTGTTATCAGAAGAAAATACACCAAAATACAGGGAAACAACAGTGAGAGACTATTGGCTTTGTTAGACCGGACAAGGGCTTGATGGGAATTCTGCTTTGCTTCATTTCAAGATTTGAAACTAGCAAAAAGATAATAGGGGTCATTCCAATAGTTTTATAGCACATTTTTGTTTGTTTTTGTTTTGTTTTGTTTTGTTTTTGTTCACTTTTTTTGACGGTTTAATAGTCTAATGGATTCGAGATGAATAAAGGTAATATTTTTAAGTTACAACTAATTGAGCATATTAATATTTTACTGTAAATTATATACAAAATATCTTTGTTAAAAACGGATTCAATTAAAGAGACACAAAAAAATCAAAAAGAAAAAAAAAATCCCTTGTTTTAAGCTTTTAGCTAACTGCCACATCCTCTTTAGAACAAGATTATATTTGTCCAAGCAAAAAGTTTGACATCTGTATTGAGGTTTTCTGAGAATTGTTTCCCTCGAGTTTTTTCCCTGGAGATTATTTTCCAGTGAAGCTAGCAATTTTGACGAACCCTATCTTATATTGATAACGGAAATACAAATTTGGACCAAACCTAAAGATGACAAAAATTATTTAATATAAAGCTGCATTTACTAATAATTTTTAATTGCAGAACCTTATCTTATAATGACTATAGATGTCTTATTCATATGTACGACAAAACTTGTTAGTACTGCATTTCAAACTTTTTGGTTGGTACATATTTCAATGTTGATGAGGATCAATTTCCATGACAGCTGATGACTACATATATACATATATACATATTCTATAATCTATATATTGGACAATTTTCTCGTATTCAAGTTTTCTTCTTAATTTTCAGCTGATTAGGACCCCAATTTTTAAATAGCTCTCTCTGAGGAATCAAACAAAATTATTTTCAGACATACTTTTCTAAAGCTGGTCCCAATATGTATATTCTTTTAAATGTTCTGACGAAATGTCAACTTAATTCCCTTTATATAAAACGAAAACTCTTCAATTTTGACTGAGAATCTAAACAAAACAAGAAAAGAAAAAAAACAAAAAAAAAAATTAAAAAGTATTTCTTCATTTTCTCATTTTACTATAAGATCTATTTAAACTCCAAGACAATAATTAGAGGAAGTAACCGAAAGAGAAAAAAGGGAAAAAAAAAAAAAATGGTGGCAACCACTACTACTACCAGCAAAGATAATATTGAAGTTTCAGCAGAAACTATGATGGCAGAGTATGACCGAGCAAGCGAAGTAAAAGCTTTCGACGAAACAAAAGCAGGTGTTAAAGGACTTGTTGATGCGGTTGTTACACAGATCCCTCGTATTTTCCATCGTCTACCCAATGAACAATTATATGAGAGCTCTGTTCCTGAAGGTGATCCCCTGTTTAGCATACCAGTCATCGACCTGAGAGGTGTTTCCGATGATTCATTCCGACGAAAGGAGATTGTTGAACGAGTACGAGAAGCGTCGGAAACGTGGGGATTCTTTCAGATTGTTAACCATGGAATTCCATTAAGTGTTATGGAGGAGATGAAAGAAGGGGTGCGTAGGTTTTATGAACAAGATAGTGAGGTGAAGAAACAGTTTTATACAAGAGATCCAATGAAAGCAGTGGTTTATAATAGCAACTTTGATCTTTATGGAGCTCCTTCAACAAATTGGAGAGATACTTTTTTATGTAGAATGGCTCCTGATGATCCTAATCCACAAGATTTGCCTGAGGTTTGCAGGTAATATTGAAGTGATTGACAAACTATAGGCTATATGTTATATGTATTTTTTGAAATACTATAGGCTAAGTATATTGATTACAATAATTGTGTGATTTATTATATAGAATAGAATATAGATTAAAAACACCTTAGAGGAGACTTATTGATTTCTTGTTATCTTTTCAATCTCCTAAAGTCGTGAAGAGTTGAAAAAAAAAAAAAAAAAAAGAGAGAAAAAATTATTAAATTTACCTTTTAGGTTGACAAGCCACTTATTATTACTACCTAATCCATAATTCTAAAGTTGTCTCTTTTCTTTTTGAATTTTTTTAACCATATTTGTTAATTTCAAATTGGAAACAAAACTTTGTAAAATAAAAAAAGATGGATAGCTCATATAATAAATTTCGTGTGACACTTGATGATATGTCAGTAAAACATTAATTAAACAAGTATGAAACTGCCAATTTTTTATTCAAGACCATGAGAAGAAATTAAGCGTGACAGGATTAACAAGATTAATCATGTGCTTATTTATATATTACAAACTTGTAGAGACATACTTATGGAGTACTCGAAGCATGTGATGAAACTGGGAATTCTACTGTTCGAGTTGTTATCGGAGGCACTTGGGTTGAAGCCGAACCATTTGAATGAGATGGATTGTACAGAGGGGCTTGGAATTTTAGGCCATTACTATCCTGCTTGTCCACAGCCAGAATTGACATTGGGAGCAAGCAAGCATACTGACAATGACTTCCTCACTGTGCTGCAGCAGGATCATATTGGTGGTCTCCAAATTTTATATAACAATCATTGGATTGACATACCCTATGAGCCCGGTGCTATAGTTGTTAACATTGGTGATCTTCTCCAGGCAAGTTCTTTCTTTCCAATTCCAAGATTTTCTATAAATTATTGAAATAATGAAATTCGACATAGTAGTTATCGATATTAAAGACATAAAATATAGAAACTTTTTGATTACTAACTATAAACCATTTTTTTTTTCTACAAATGAAAATTAAATTGTTCATAAGAAAACTTTTTTTTTTTATTCCAAAACAAATGGTGGACTTCTTTAAGCATCTCAACTAGTAATAGAGGTTGACAATATTTTCCTCTTATCTTTTCCATCAATTTGTAAAGGGGGTGTTTTTCTAACTATCCCAATTTTAAATGTTTCTAAACCAAATGTTTTATAGGCATCTTTAAGAACATATTAAAGGAATAATATTAGCAACTGACCGGGGACTACCAAAAAAGCAGGGCTTTTAAAGTATAATATGAACACTAATTTATTAAAATTTCATGATAGGAACAACACAATTAACATTAGTGCTCTACCAAAGGTTTGGCTTATCATTGGCTATTTAAAAATAAAAAAATAAAAATCCCTTACATTATAAAGTTTTAATTATTTGATATAGTTGTTTTATTTTTTGTTGCAGCTTATAACAAATGATAAATTCAAAAGTGGCGAGCACAGAGTATTGGCAAACCGTATAGGTCCAAGAATATCCATTGCAAGCTTTTTTTTCACGTCAATGTTGCCAACAAAGAAGCTCTATGGACCTATTAAGGAATTGTTATCGGAAGACAATCCTCCAAAGTACAGGGAAACAACAGTGAGAGACTATGTTGCATATTTCAATAATAAAGGCCTTGATGGATCTTCTGCTTTGCCTCATTTCAAGATTTGAATTACTTAGCTCAGCAAAGAACATGAAGAAGGGTCGGTCCAATAAATGGTTTCCAAAGTCAAATAATTTTGCAAAAACTAAATAAAATTATATTGTTCTCGGACTGAATTCGAATCCTTCCATTCTAATATATATATATATATATATATATAGATGAAAAGGTCGTTTGTATGTCATATGGTTGTTCTAAACTAAAAGTTGTACCCTATTAATTTTTCAAATATGTTTGATGAATGTATCATGGATTTGAGACAGATCATTGTTTTAAGTTTTGCTACATTGTGGATATAGTTGTATTTAAAAAGTGCCTAATATAAATTGTCTAATTTCTAAAATGCTTTATATATATATATATATATATCTATAAGAAAGACATGCAATTGATAGAAAACTACCAGTGAATGTCAATTTTTTTTTTTTTTTTGAAAGAAAACAAGTGAATGTTAAAATTATAATTAGGAAAGAGAGGATTAATTTCTGTGAACTTGTTGCATGGAGGGAAGATCGAAAAGCCAGATCTATATAAGGTGTAGGTGTTTTTTGTTGGGTCTGCCAACTATTGTCCGACATTAATTTTGCAAAAGTAAACAAAAGAAAAGTACAACAAAGAAAAGAAAAATCAATTGTCTATTGCATATTACTAATTTTAAACCTATTATACATTAATAAAATTTCCAATCGGAGGACCAAAAAATATTTTCTATTATTAAGTTCTTCATTTGTGTAGCCGTTTCGGCAATGAATTCTCCTATACGTGACTTCAAACAGAAGGAAAAAAAAAGAAAAAAAAAATCTTATCAGCCCCAAGCTTTCAATGCTGTGCTGGCAGCAGGAGCAAATATTATCAAACTGCCACATGGCAGTGTGCTGTCATATACTGTCACGTGACAATCAAAATCTCACCGGTTGGTCAAGCAAGATATTTATTTTTAATTTTTAATTTATCCAGCTAGAATTCTCTATTATTTATTAAATTTATTAGCCAAGAATATCTTTCTTTTTTTGTTTTTTTCGTTTTTTCTGTTGACTAAAATTAAAATTTAATATAATGACTAGTAACCGAGATACTTGCCGTAACATGCTTGTTGAAAAGAACTATTTCTCTTGTCTTGTTCATCCATTTGATTTGGAAGTTTTATGCTTTATTGAGGTTATTTCCATCAAATATTAGTAAATGAGAATAGATTAAATAATCTATTACCAAATCTTAGCTTGTTTGTGTGTGATCATATATCATAAATTAAAAATTATACCCTATTAAATAAAATATTTATCTTCATTATTTCTGATGAAACATTGCTAGTGATTTACAATAGTAACACTATCTCATGGATTTGAACAAATTAAAGCAATCTTTTCAAATTTTGCTACATTGGGATATAAAAAGTTTTAAATGTCAATTTGCTTAATTTTTCAAAAAATATATATACATATATTTTGGGTAAGAAAGACATTATAAGTACAGAAAAAAGAGGCCGTTTGTGAACAAATAACAGGATTCTTTTGTCTCTGTGATTACTTATCTTTGTTACTTCTAGATTTAAGAAAAATCTTTTTGATAGCTCGGATCTCTCCACACAACTGTATGGTTGGTTTTTGTTTGATCTATCATCTATTTGCATGGTCCCTCATTAATTTTGTGGAACTAAAAAAAAAGAAAAGAAAAGTAAAACAGAGAAATGAATTCTCCTACACATGACTTGAAAGAGAAAAAAAACAAGAGAAATCTTATCAGCCTTACCACTTGCCAATCAAAATCTCTCTGGTTAAGCAAAGAGAGAATTTTCTAATTTTATTTTTCAATTTATCCAGCTAGAATTCTCTATTATTAATTAAATTATTTACAAAGAAATGTCCTTATTTTTTTCAATGAATAAAGTCAAATTTAATACTATATATATATACACCAAGTAAATTATTGGATATAATTGAGAAACGTGGCGTATCATGCTTGTTGAAAAGAAATTAGTTTTTGTCTTGTCAATGCATTCATTTGGAAATTTGATGGATTGTTTGAGCTCATGATTCTGCTTTAGTATATCTATTCCAACAAGCTATCGGTTACAGATTGTGTTGCAGCATAAGTCCACTTGGTATGTTCTTGTCCAGTTAAAAAAAAAAACATGCTTCTACTCGCCAATGCGTCCAACCTATCAATTCCAGGTATATATATATATATATATATGTAATATACACAACAATTGCACTCATATTATCCGAATAACGATGAATATATAATCACGTATGATAATATTTTTCTTCCGTATGATAACTTGTGACCGAAAATATTTTCCTATACAAAAACTAAAAATAATACCGCTACTAAATTTATAAATCAAATTTTATTTAGCTAATAATATGATAATACATTAGTGGTTGACAAAGACTATAATCCAAATTCATAAAAAATAAATATAATAATAATAGAAAACCACCAATAAATTTGATAGTCCTAGAAAATTAATTGCGTCCCTCATAGGCTATTATAATTTTTAAAGATACTACTTTAGTGCAGCTGGTCCCCCTACAAAATGTCAAACTCAAATTATTCAAGAGGTATTAGACAACTACATGTAATATTTGTCAAACTTTGAAATTTAAAAAGAAAAGAACAGAAAAGAAGCAATATTAATTGCTCTGTTCATTTCCTCATTTTACCATATGTAAAATCTAAATCGAACAATCTAAGAGACACCCAATTACTTGTTTGGGAAAACAAAGAATTCTTTTTTTTTTTTTTCTTTATTTTGGGGAAAAAAATGGTGGCTACCAGCAAATTAGCTATTAGTGAAGGTTTAGAGAAATTGATGAAAACCGAGCATGATCGAGCAAGTGAAGTAAAAGCTTTTGATGAAACAAAAGCTGGTGTTAAAGGACTTGTTGATGCTGGTATTACAGAGATCCCTCGTATTTTCCATCGTCCGCGAGATGGATACTTGGACGAGGTCTCAGTTTGTGAAGATGGAACACAATTTAGCATTCCGGTTATAGATATGGGAGGCCTTTTCCAAAATGATCCTGCTCAACGAAAAGAGATCGTTGAAAGAGTAAGAGAAGCATCAGAGACTTGGGGTTTCTTTCAAATTGTGAACCATGGAATACCTGAGAGTGTTATGGAGGAGATTAAGAAAGGGGTTCTTCGGTTTTATGAGCAAGAAACTGAGGTGAAGAAACAGTTCTATACTAGAGATCCAATGAGACCTGTGGTTTACAATAGCAACTTTGATCTGTATAAAGCTCCATCAACAAATTGGAGGGATACGTTTCTTATTCAAATGGCTCCTAATCCTCCAAAGTCAGAAGACTTTCCTGAAGTCTGCAGGTAATATAATTAGATGATTTATATGTGCTTTCAGAAAATCCATATGGTATTAATTGGAAATTGTACACCCTATTCATGTGCTTGATTTATATTGGTAACTTGTAGAGACATACTTGTGGAGTATTCGGAGAAAATAATGAAAGTGGGAATTTTATTGTTCGAGTTGTTATCGGAGGCCCTTGGAGTAAAACCGAACCACTTGAACGAAATTGATTGTGCAGAGGGGCTTGCCGTTTTGTGCCATTACTATCCTCCATGCCCACAACCAGAACTAACTTTGGGAGCAAGCAAGCATGCTGATAATAGTTTCATCACTGTGCTGCTTCAGGATGACATTGGTGGTCTCCAAGTTCTATATAACAACCATTGGATTGACATACCCTATCAGCCTGGTGCTCTAGTCGTTAACATTGGAGATCTTCTTCAGGCAAGTATTTATTTAATATTTATTACCATATGGTTTTTTGTTTCTGTTAGCACTTTCGTTCAATAACTCTATTTAATTTTGATGAAATTTTGAACCAGAGATGATTTGTTAACTATGCTAGCTTTATATGGTGTTTTTGAAACATGATTTGAATTTTTCTTACACTATGATACAAGAAATTTATTAGATGTCACTTTGAGTCTTCTGTGGATTAAAGATACTTTTACATAGAATAAAAATTAAAAAAAAAAAGAAAAAGAAAGATAAGATGTTCTACTTATTAAAATTTTTAGCTTATTAAATTTAACTCATGTAAATTAGAAAACATTGTTCTTATATAAACCAATATTTATTAATATTGATGTACTAGCAAGTGCAAAGAGTTACCATTCACCAAACTAAAATTTTAGTTTAAATTATTAATTTAGATGTCATCTTTCGTACTTTACACAGTTGATATTTTTTCAACAAAAATAAAACGTAACTCTTCTAACTAGGATTGACCTAATAAAATAGTTATTGATCAATTAAGAGATTGATCCTATATATATTTGTTTCATATGTAATGTCTTTTTCTACTTTTTGTTTGTGTGTCAGCTAATATCAAATGACAGATTCAAAAGTAGCGAACACAGAGTTCTAGCAAACAGTGAAGGTCCAAGAGTATCAGTTGCAAGCTTTTTTTGCACAGCAATGTTGCCAACCACAAAACTCTATGGACCTATTAAGGAGTTGTTATCAGAAGATAATCCTCCAAAGTACAGGCAAACTACAGTGAGAGACTATGTTGCATATTTCAATGATAAAGGCCTTGATGGAACTTCTGCTTTGTCTCATTTCAAGATTTGAAACTAGCCAAGATAGAAGAAGGATGGTCTAATTAATAGTTACTAAATAATAATCTACTGCCAAATGTCAGGTGGTTTGTGTATGATCATACGTTGTCAAAGTTATTTACTTTTTCTTCATTATTTCTAATGAAATATTGCTAGTCCTTAATAGCAGTGACAATATCTGATGGATTTGAGACAACTAAAGTAATCTTCCTAAGTTTTGTGGGCATATGATCATATGCCAATTAAACTTTCGCAAAAATTAATGTGACCTTTATATTAAAAAACTTATAAGACATTTGGTGGAGTACTCCAAGCAACTGAATGAAATTGCGAATTTTACTGTTTGAGCTGCCATCAAGGCACTTAAACGACATGGATTGTGCAGAAGTGCTTGCAGTTTTATGACATTACTATCCTGTATGTCCACAGACAGAAGTAACAATAGGAACAACAAAACATGCTGATAATGACTTCTTCACAGTGCTGCAACAGGATCAAATTGGTGGTCTCCAAGTTCTTAATTATCACAACCGTTGGATTGACACACCTTATGAACCTGGTGCTTTTGTGGCATATGGAATTCCCTTATTAACAATTTGAATAATGTATATATACATATATATATATATATATTTTTTTTCTCTTTCAGTTAATTTCAAATGACAGGTTAAAAAGCATTGAGCACAGAGTACTAGCAAACCGAACAGGTCCAAGAGTATCTGTAGCCAACTTTTTCTTCACCGATATGCTGCCATTGACAAAGCTCCATGGACCTATTTGTTATCAGAAGAAAATTCTCCAAGGTACAGAGAAACAACAGTGAGGGACTGTTGGCTCTATTACTCTGGAAAAGGGCTTGATGGGAATTCTGCTTTGCTTCATTTCAAGATTTGAAACTAGCCGAAAGAAATCAAGGGTTATTCCAATGTTTTTGTACCACATTTTGGGTTTTTTCTTTTTTTCTTTTTCTTTTTTTTTTTCAAAGTTTTGTTTGACAGATTAATAGTCTAAATCGATGTGAGATGAACAGCAGTAATATTTTTAAGTGCAACTAATTGAATATATACAGTTGAGTTTATTCAAAGTTAATGTAAATTACATAAATTAATAAACACTAAAATATCTTTGTTAGAAATGAATTCAATTAAAAGAGACACAAAAGGATACACTGTTTTAAGCTTTAGCTAACAGCCTAACTGTCCTATCCTAACGAGAAAAAACGATGGGGGATCCAAGAATTATTTTCAGAGGGGGCACCCCTATGAAGTGTAATGACACTTTTCTCTGTTTTTGGTATTTTTTTTTTTTTAGGATTTATTTGGACATATATATATATATATATATATTACATTTTTTTTTTCTCTATATTGTAGCTAACCCAACAAATTATATTTTTTAATAAATTGAATAGGTTTCAATCTTTTTCTCTAATTTTATTTTTAAGAACAATATAATTTTAATATTTTAATAATGATTTAACATTTGCAATAAATACATTAAGTTACTTAAAAAATAAACACAATCCTCCCTTGAAGCAAGGAAAAAAAAATCTATTTCAGATTATGTTGGAAACTAATCAACCTAAATAAATTGAGAACTTGAAAAAATAACAATAAAATTAGTAATTCAAACAAAGAATTGGTATCTCTATAATTAAAACAATATAAAATAGTAATTAAATAAATATTATTTTATAAATACGTATAGTTTTTTTTTTGTTTAAATTATAAGTTTAATTGTATTAAAATTGTAATTCTAAATAATCATTCTCTTTAAAATTTGTAGTTATTAATTATTATATAGTTAAAAATGAATAGATAAGTACTGTAACTATATTTTATAATTATTATTATAAATGAGAAAAATATGGAGAAAAAAGCAAAAAGTAGGGGAAAAAAAAAAAAAAACACAAAATGAAAGAAAATAAAGAAGAAAAAAATTGTAAAACCGAAGTCGAGGTGGGCAGCTGTCCCCCATTGGGCCTTACGTGGGTCCGCTTGTGGGTAAAAGATCAGAGCTGTTACAAACAAAAACTGCAAGATTATCTGTATTTGAGGAGTCCAGAGAATCATTTCTTTCAGTTTTTTTAGCTTGGAGATTATTTTCCGAATAAAGCTAGCCTTATTTTATATTGATACCAAACAAAAATACAAACTTGGACCTTACCTAAAGATAACAGCTTATTTTTTTAATCACAAAACCTTATCTTGAATTTTTTTTTTAATTTTTTTTATGACAAAACTTCTTTTAAAACTTTTTAATTGGTACATATTTCAATGTTGATGAGGATCATTTTCCACGGGGTTCATAATTAAACCTTACAAAGTTACACTTCGTAGTCACAAGAGCTATACTTTGACTACATATATACGTATTCTATAATATACTAGTATTCTTAATTTCAGTTGATTAAGACCCCAAATTTTCAATATCTTTCTCTGAGGAAGCTAACAAAAAGCCTTTGTGGCACTGCGCCACTTAAATTTTGTTTTCAAAGATACTTTTTTAAATCTGGTCCAAATCCCTTTAAATATTCTGTACGAAATGTCAATTTAATGCCCTTATACGAAAAAAAAAAAAAAAATTTATCTGAGAATCCAAACAAAAGAAGAAGAGAAAAAAAAAAAAAAAAACTTTTCCTCATTTCCTCATTTTACCATATGACTCATGATTAAGATCTATTTAGACTCCAAGCAGTAATTAGAAAAAGTAACTGAAAGAGGAAAAAGACAAAAAAAAAAAAAAAAAAAATGGTGGCAACCACCACCGCTACCAGAAAAGATGATAGTGAAGTTTCACCAGAAACTTTGAAGGCAGAGTATGATCGAGCAAGCGAAGTAAAAGCTTTCGACGAGACAAAGGCCGGGGTTAAAGGACTTGTTGATACCGGTATTACACAGATCCCTCGTATTTTCCATCGTCTACCCAATGAACAATTCTATGAGAGCTCTGTTCCTGAAGGTGATCCCCGGTTTAGCATCCCAGTCATAGATTTGATAGGTGTTTCCAATGATTTAGTACGGCGAAAGGAGATCGTCGAAAGAGTAGGAGAAGCATCGGCGACATGGGGATTCTTTCAGATCGTGAACCATGGAATACCATTGATTGTTATGGAGGGGATGAAAGAAGGGGTGCGTAGGTTTTTCGAACAAGACACTGAGGTGAAGAAACAGTTTTATGCGAGAGATGCAAAGAAATCTTTGGTTTATAATAGCAACTTTGATCTGTATAGAGCCCCATCAACAAATTGGAGGGATACTTTTTCGTGTAGATTGGCTCCTGATACTCCTAATCCACAGGATTTGCCTGAGGTTTGCGGGTAAATTCTTAAGTGATTGACAAACTATAAGCTACTTGATTACAATAATTGTTTGATTCATAAGCTGTATTAACAAGATTATTATGTGGTTTTAATATTATGTACAAACTTGCAGAGATATACTGCTAGAGTACTCCAAGCAAGTGATGAAACTGGGAGTTTTACTGTTCGAGTTGTTATCGGAAGCACTGGGGTTGAACCCGAACCATTTGAATGAGATGGATTGTACAGAGGGGCTTGTAATTTTAGGCCATTACTATCCTGGTTGTCCACAGCCAGAATTGACAATGGGGACAAGCAAGCATACTGATAATGACTTCCTCACTGTGCTGCAACAAGATCATATTGGTGGCCTCCAAGTTCTATATAATGACCATTGGATTGACATACCTTATGAGCCTGGTGCTCTTGTTGTTAACATTGGTGATCTTCTCCAGGCAAGTTGTTAATTTTTCTTCCAAGATTTTGTACTTTTTGAATTAATGAAGTTTGACATAATATTCATCAATATAAAGACACAAGATATAGAAGTTTTTTCATTACTAACTATAATTATTTTTTTCTGTAAATGAAAATTAAATTGTTCATGGGAAAACAATATATATATATATTTTTTAAAACAAATGGTGGATTTCTTAAGCATCTCAACCAGTAACAGAGGTTGAGAATATTTTCCTTTTATTTTCTTTTCATTAATTTGTAAAGGGGTTTTTCTAACCATTCCCAATTCTTAATGTTTCTAAACCAAATGCCTTCGTAGGCATGTTTATAATATATTAAAGTAATTACACTAGCAAGTGAAGTAGGATTGCCAAACAAAAGAGGGGTTTAAAAGTAATTAATAGTAGTTTGTTAAAGAGGGGTTTACATTAGTGCTCTATCAAAAGTTTGGCTAATCATTTGCCATTCAAAAAAAAAAAAAAAAAATCCTTATATTATAAATTTTTTATTGTTTAATATATTTATTTTATTTTGCGTTGTAGCTAATAACAAATGACAGATTCAAAAGTGTCGAGCACAGAGCATTGGCAAACCGTATAGGTCCAAGAATATCCATTGCGAACTTTTTCTTCACCGCATTGTTGCCAACAAAGAAGCTCTATGGACCGATTAAGGAGTTGTTATCAGAAGACAATCCTCCAAAGTACAAGGAAACAACAGTGAGAGACTATGTTGCATATTTCAATAATAAAGGCCTTGATGGAACTTCTGCTTTGCCTCATTTCAAGATTTGAATTATCTAGCTCATCAAAGACATGAAGAAGTGTAGGTCCAATTAGTGGTTTCCAATGCCAAATAATTTAGCAAATGTTAGGTTGTTTGTTTGTGTCTTGCAAGGACAATGGTAAAGCTATGTTTTTTTGGACCTTGATCCTCAATATTCAAATCCCCCTTTATCCTAATATATCTATATATATATATATATATATATATATATATATATGGAAAAAGGTGTTATCATAAGTTTAAAAAAAAAAAAAAATCTTTGCCCTATTAATTTTTCAAATCTGTTATGGATTTGAGACAGATTAAAGTATTGCTTTTAAGTTTTGCAACATTAGGGATATAGTTGTATTTATAAAAGTTTTAATGTAAATTGTATAATTTCTAATATCCATATATATGTATATATTTTATAAGAAAGACATGCAATTGATTGAAAACTACAAGTGAATGTTAAAATAATAATTACGAATTCTAAAAATTTAAATCGTTAGAAAGTGACAATAAACTAAATAATTTATTACCAAATCTTACGTTGTTTGTATGTGATCTTATGGTTGTTTTGAATTAAAAATTATATCCTATTGAATGTATATTTTTTCAATAATTCTGATGAAATATTGCTAGTCCATGACAATAGTAACACTATGTCATGGATTTGAGACAAATTAAAGTAATCTTTTCAAGTTTTGCTACAATTGGAATATAGTTGCATTTATAAAAGTTTTTAATGTAAATTTACATAATTTTTCAATATATATATATATATATACATATATTGCAAGAAAGACATTATATTTGCAGAAAACAGAGGCTTTTGGGAACAAACAACAGGATTCTTTTGTCCCTGCCATTTATTATCCCTGTTGTCTCTAGATTTAAGTAAAGTTTTAATATTGATGGCTCCGATATCTCTATGCAAATGTATAGTTGGTTTTTGTCTAGTCTATCATTTATATGGTCTCCTAAAAATTTTGTAGAAATAAGAAAGAAAAGAAAGTAAAACAGAGAATAAATTCTCCTATAGATGACTTGAAAAAGAAAAAGACCAAAAAAAAAAAAAAAATTCTTTTGGGCCTTACCACGTGTCAATCAAAATTCAAAATCTCAGCAAATATAGAATATTGTATTTTGTATTTTTTAATCTATCTGGCTAGAACTCTCTATCATGAATTAAATTAATTACAAAGAAATGTCCTTATTTTTTTAGTGAATAAAATTGAATTTTATACCTAGCACGTTGTTAGATATAACCGATATATATACTTGCAGTATCATGCTCGTTGAAAAAAAAAAAAAAAAAAAAAACATATTTGTCCTGTCAATGGAAATTTAGTGGATTATTAGAGTTCAGGATCTCGTTAATTATCTTCCAAGTTTCAAACAAGCAATCCTATTACAGGTTGTGACGATGCAGCATAGTAACTTGATATATTTTAGTCCAGTTGACGCATATGCTTTTATCCGCAAATGCATTGAACCAATCAATTCAAATAATAATAAAAAAAGAAAATTGCAAACAACATATTGGACTCATATCATTTGTGAAGGTTAATAATCACCGTTAAAATTATTTCTCTTTTGCCTCACTATTTGTGAATTGTTCTATAGAAAAATTAAAAAGTAATATTAGGATCATGATATTTTGTTTATGGAATAACGTGGCAATTCATTAATGGTGGAACAAAGTCTATAATCCAAATTCATAAAAGTAAATCTAATAATGCATTGCCACGTTATTTAAGTAAACCAAAGCATATCAGGTACTAATTTTCTACAGCTGGTCCCATAATCCCATTGCCATCCTAAAATATTGCACAAAATGTCAAAATCAACTTATTGAAGAACCTATGGGCCAGTGGATTTATGGAAAAATGGGATCCATAATTTAATTGGCTGTTCTCACTTTCTTAGATTAGGATTTAGAATAAAAAAGTCAATACATAATTGCCAATTAGCAAGTGTCATATGGTTATTGATGATCATCAGTATTAGTCAGCGGTGAAAAACAGCGCCTTCCAAACCCCAGCATACGGAAAAAAATCCATGATTATGGCTTTGAAAAAGCTCTATGAGTTACGTATATAATAATATTTGTCAACTTGAAAATTTAAAAAAGAATGAACAGATCAATATTGCTCTGATCATTTCATGAAATCACCATACATAAAATCAAAATTGAACAATCTAAGACATACCCTAAAAAATTGTTTGAGAAAACTTAAGGAAAGAGAAAAATGGTGGCTACCAGCAAATTAGATACTAGTGAAGGTTCAGAGAAATTGAAGAAAACCGAGTATGATCGAGCAAGTGAAGTGCAAGCTTTTGATGAAACAAAAGCAGGTGTTAAAGGACTTGTTGATGCTGGTGTTACAGAGATCCCTCGTATTTTCTATCATCTGGATGATGAACACCTGGATAAGAGCTCAGTTTCTGAAGATGGAAAACAGTTTAGCGTTCCGGTTATAGACTTGGGAGGCATTTTCGAAGATGATCATGTTCGACGGAAAGAGATCGTTGAAAGAGTAAGAGAAGCATCAGAAACTTGGGGTTTCTTTCAAATTGTGAACCATGGAATACCTGAGAGTGTTATGGAGGAGATTAAGAAAGGGGTTCTTAGGTTTCATGAGCAAGATACTGAGGTGAAGAAACAGTTTTATACCAGAGATCCAATAAGACCTGTGGTTTACAATAGCAATTTTGATCTGTATAAAGCTCCATCAACAAATTGGAGGGATACGTTTTTTACTCGAATGGCCCCTACTCCTCCAAAGCCGGAAGACTTGCCTGAGGTCTGCAGGTAATATAATTAGATGATATATACGTGCTTTCAGAAAATCCATATGGTATTAATTGGAAATTGTACACCTGGCCTATTCCCTGTACTTAATTTATAGTGGTAACTTGTAGAGACATTCTTGTGGAGTATTCGGAGAAAATAATGAAAGTGGGAATTTTATTGTTCGAGTTGTTATCGGAGGCCCTTGGACTGAAACCGAACCACTTGAACGACATTGATTGTGCAGAGGGGCTTGCCGTTTCGTGCCATTACTATCCTCCATGCCCACAACCAGACCTCACTTTGGGAACAAGCAAGCATGCTGATAATAGCTTCATCACTGTGCTGCTTCAGGATCATATTGGTGGTCTCCAAGTTCTATATAACAATCATTGGATTGACATACCCTATCAGCCTGGCCCTCTAGTAGTTAACATTGGAGATCTTCTTCAGGCAAGTTATTTGTTTAAAATTTATTACCATATGGGTTTTTATTCTTGTTAGTACTTTCATTCAATACCTCTATTTAATTCTGATGAAATCTTAGACTAAAGGCGATTTGTTAACTATGCTAACTGTATATGGTGTTTTTGAAACATGATTTGAATTTTACTAACACTATGATAAAACAAATCACATAAAATTAATTAGGTGTAACTTTGTATCTTTGTGGGTTAAAGATATTTTTACATAGAATAGAAGTTAAAAAAAATAAAAAAATATTCTACTTATAAATTTTTTTAGCTTATTAAATTTAACTCATGTAAATTAGCAAACATTGTTCTTATATAAACCAATATTTATTGATATTGATGTACTTGCAAGTGCAAAAAGTTACTGTTTATTCAACTGGAATTTTAGTTTAAATTATTAATTGAAGTATCATCTTTAATATTTAACCTTAATATTTAACAGGTTAATACGTTTCTAACAAAATAAAACATAACTTTTCTAATTAGGATTGACATAATAAAATACTAGTTGATCAATAAGAGATGGATTATATATATATATATATATATATATATATATTTGTTTAATATGTAATGTCTTTTTCTACTTTTTGTTTATGTATCAGCTAATATCAAATGACAGATTCAAAAGCAGTGAACACAGAGTTCTAGCAAATCGTGAAGGTCCAAGAATATCAGTTGCAAGCTTTTTTGGCACAGGAATGTTGCCAACCACGAAGCTCTATGGACCTATTAAGGAGTTGTTATCAGAAGATAATCCTCCAAAGTACAAGCAAACTACACTGAGAGGCTATTCTGCATGTTACGTTCATAAAGGCCTTGATGGAACTTCTGCTTTGCCTCATTTCAAGATTTGAAACTAGCCAAGACAGAAGAAGGATGGTCTAAATTAATAGTTTCTAAATAATAATCTACTGCCAAATGTTAGGTGGTTTGTGTATGATCATATGGTTGTCAAAGTTATTTACTTCATTATTTCTAATGAAATATTGCTGGTCCTTGATAGCAGTGACACTATTTGATAGATTTGAGACAAATAAAGTAATCTTTCTAAGTTTTTCTGCACTGAATATTGTCGCATTTATATAATGTTTAATATATAATAAGCATAATTTTAGAAAGACATGAAGTTCATTCAGAACTAAAAATGACTGTTAAAAGTATAATTATAATTCGCAATTCTAAATGTTGTCAATTTTTTCTTGCACACGTTGTGCTTGATTAATTCTAAGTTGGTTAAATTAAAGATGGTTTAACTAGCTCTCGTAAGTTTGGTTATAATAAGTTTTGTATGCATATGATCAGATGCCAATTAAACTTCGGCAAAAATTAATGTGACCTTTATATTAAAAACTCACAAGACATTTGGTGGAGTACTCGAAGTAAGTGAATAAAATTGGGAATTTTACTGTTTGAGCTGCCATCAGAGGCACTCGAGTTGAAACCGAACCACTTAAACGACATGGATTGCGCAGAAAGGCTTCGGTTTTATGACATTACTATCCTGCATGTCCACAGCCAGAATTAACAATGGAAACAACAAAACATGCTGATAATGACTTCCTTACAGTGCTGCAACAGGATCATATTGGTGGTCTCCAAGTTCTTCATCGCAACCGTTGGATTGACATACCTTATGAACCTGGTGCTTTTGTGTTAAACACAGATCTTCTCCAGGCAAGTAATTGAATAGAAACAAATGGATTTGAGATGAATAGCAGTAATATTTTAAGTGCAACTAATTGAATATATATAGTTGAGTTTATTCAAACTTAATGTAAATTACATTAATTAAATAAAACTAAAAAATATATTTGTTAGAAATGAATCCAATTAAAAGAGACACAAAGATATACCATGTTTTAAGCTTTAGCTAACAGCCTAAAATACGCTGTTTTAAGCTTTAGCTAACACCCTAAATGTCCTATCCTTAACGAGAAAAAACAATGTGGGATCCAAGAATCCTATGCAATGTAATGACACTTCTCACTGGCTTTTGTTTGTTTGTTTGTTTGTTTTTTTATTTTTTTTATTTTTTTAAAGATTTATTTGGACATATATATATATATATATATATATATATATATAAATTTTTTTTTCTCTATATTGTAACTTGCCCAACTAATTATATTTTTTAATAAACTGAATAGGTTTCAATCTTTTTCTCTAATTCTATTTTTAGAACAATATTATTTCAATATTTTAATAATGATTTGACATTCACAATAAATACATTACAAATTTATTTAAAAAATAAACATAATCCTCCCTTGAAGCAAGAAAAAAAAAATCTATTTCAGATTATATTGGAAATTAATCAACCTAAATAAATTGAGAACTTGAAAAAATAACAAAAAAACTAGTAATTAAAACAAAGAATTGGTATCTATATAATTAAAACAATATAAAATAGTAATTAAATAAATATTATTTTATAAATACGTATAGTTTTTTTTTTCTTTTAAATTATAAACTTAATTGTATTAAAATTGTGATTCTAAATAATCATTATTTTTAAAATTTGTAGTTATTAACTATTATACTATTAAAAATGAGTGGATAAGTATTGTAACTATATTTTATAATTAAGATTATAAATGAGAAAAATATGGATAAAAAGGCAAAAAGTAGGAAAAAAACAAAATGAAAGAAATAAAGAAGAAAAAAATTGTAAAACCGAATTCGAGGTGGGCACGTGCCCCCCACTGGGCCTTACCTGGGTCCGCCTGTGAGAAAAAGATCAGAGCTGTTACAAACAAAAACTGCAAGATTATCTGTATTTGAGGTGTCCAGAGAATCGTTTCCTTCAGTTTTTTTTAGCTTGAAGATTGTTTTCCCAATAAAGCTAGCCTTATTTTATATTTTGATAACAAACAAAAATTCAAACTTGGCCAACCTTATCTTGTATTTTTTTTTTTTTAATTTTTTATATTGACTATACATGTGCGATGCACATTTTTTTTTTTTTTTTAAATATATACGTATTCTTAATTTCAGTTGATTAAGAACCCAAATTTTGAATCTCTCTCTCTGAGGAAGCAAACAAAAAGTATTTGAGGCACTACGCCATTGAAATTTTATTTTCAAAGATATTTTTGTAAAGCTGGTCCAAATATGTGTATCCCTAAAATTTCCTCATTTCCTTATTTTACCATATGATTAATGATTAAGATCTATTTAGACTCCAAGCAGTAATTAGAAAAAATAACTGAAAGAGGAAAAAGAAAAAAATGGTGGCAACCACCATCACTACCAGCAAAAATGATAATGAAGTTTCACCAGAAACTTTGAAGTCAGAGTATGATCGAGCAAGCGAAGTAAAAGCTTTCGACGAGACAAAGGCCGGTGTTAAAGGACTTGTTGATGCCGGTGTTACACAGATCCCTCGTATTTTCCATCGTCTACCCAATGAACAATTCCATGAGAGCTCTGTTCCCGAAGGAGATCCCCGGTTTAGCATCCCAGTCATAGATTTGATAGGTGTTTCTGATGATTCAGTACGGCGAAAGGAGATCGTCGAAAGAGTACGAGAAGCATCGGAGACATGGGGATTCTTTCAGATCGTGAACCATGGAATACCATTGAGTGTTATGAAGGAGATGAAAGAAGGGGTGCGTAGGTTTTTTGAACAAGACACTAAGGTGAAGAAACAGTTTTATACGAGAGATGCAAAGAAATCAATGGCTTATAATAGCAACTTTGATCTGTATAGAGCTCCTTCAACAAATTGGAGGGATAGTTTTTCATGTAGATTGGCTCCTGATGCTCCTAATCCACAAGATTTGCCTGAGGTTTGCAGGTAAATTATTAAGTGATTCACAAACTGTAAGCTACTTGATTACGATAATTGTTTGATTCATAAGCTGTGTTAACAAGATTATTATGTGGTTTTAATATATTACGTACAAACTTGCAGAGACATACTGCTGGAGTACTCCAAGCAAGTGATGAAACTGGGAGTTTTACTGTTCGAGTTGTTATCGGAGGCACTGGGGTTGAACCCGAACCATTTGAATGAGATGGATTGTACAGAGGGGCTTGTAACTGTAGGCCATTACTATCCTGGTTGTCCACAGCCAGAATTGACAATGGGGACAAGCCAGCATACTGATGGTGGCTTCCTCACAGTGGTGCAACAGGATCATATTGGTGGCCTCCAAGTTCTATATAATAACCGTTGGATTGACATACGTTATGAGCCTGGCGCTCTTGTTGTTAACATTGGAGATCTTCTCCAGGCAAGTTGATTATTTTTCTTCCAGATTTTCTATTTTTTGAAATAATGAAGTTTGACATAACTTTCATCATATTAAAGACATAAAATATAGAACCTTTTTCATTCTATAAATGAAAATTAAATTGTTCATGGGAAAACAATTTTTTTTTTTAAACAAATGGTGGATTTCTTTAAGCATCTCAACCAGTATTAGAGGTTGAGAGTATTTTCCTTTTATTTATTTTTTCCATTAATTTGTAAAGGGGTTTTCTAACTATCTCAATTTAAATGTTTCCAAACCAAATGCCTTGATAGAACAAAACAGGGGCTTCAAAGTAATTAAAACTAATTTATTAAAATTTCATTGTAGGAAAAATGTAATTAACTTAGTGCTCTATCCGAAGTTTGGCTAATCATTGTCCCAAAAAAAAAAAAAATCATTATATTATAAAATTTTAATTATTTGATATATTTATTTTATTTTGCGTTGTAGCTAATAACAAATGACAGATTCAAAAGTGGCGAGCACAGAGTATTGGCAAACCGTATAGGTCCAAGAATATCCATTGCAAATTTTTTTTTAACCTCATTCTTGCCAACAAAGAAGCTCTATGGACCTATTAAGGAGTTGTTATCAGAAGACAATCCTCCAAAGTACAAGGAAACAACAGTGAGAGACTATATTGCATTTTTCAATGATAAAGGCCTTGATGGAACTTCTGCTTTGCCTCATTTCAAGATTTGAATTATCTAGCCCATCAAAGACATCAAGAACGGTAGGTCCAATTAGTGGTTTCCAAAGTCAAATAATTTTGCAAATGTTAGGTTGTTTGTACGTGTCTTGCAAGGACAATGGTAAATCTATGTTTTTTTGGACCTTGATCCTGAATATTCAAATCCCTCTACATATATATATGTGGAAAAAGGTTGTTTGTATGAAATCATATGGTTGTCACAAATTAAAACCAAAAAAAAAAAAAAAAAAACTTTGCTCTATTAAATATTTTAATTTGTTTGATGAATGTGTCATGGATTTGAGACAGATTAAAATATGGCTTTTAAGTTTTGCAACATTGGGGATATAGTTGTATTATAAAAGTTCTAATATAAATTGTATAATTTCTAATATATATATATATATATATAGACACATTTATAAGAAAGACATAGAATTGATTGAAAACTACAAGTGAATGATATAATAATAATTACGAAACGGAGGATTAATTTTTGTGAACTTGTATAGTGAGGGAAAATCAATAAGCCAGAGGTACACATATTGTGTAGTTTTGTTGTGTCTGTCAATTATGGTCCCCCTATTAAACTCTTTTTATTTTTTATTTTTTATTTTTTTTTTGGTAATATGGTCCCATATTAATTTTGTAAACTACAAGAAAAGAAAGTTCAAATTTAGAAAAAAAAAAAAAAAGAAAAAAGAAGAAAAAAAAAATCCTGTTGTCAATTGCATGTTACTGAAAATACAATGCCCATTGGGTGTTACGAATATTACTAATTGATTAAAAAAACATGTGAATATTATTTTTAAAAAATTCCCAACATGTCCCTTTATATCTAATTCCAGCCACCTTTTTGCTACTTCCAGTCTAATCAAACAGTAGTTAGTAGTGTGTCACTGATAACAATAAGAAGTAGTCAGTAGCAGCTAATGTTAAATGTAGTGTAGTTCCTACACACGCGAAGCACTGAATAAAAACGCTTTTTAAACATCTTACCTTGAGTTTTGAAAAGAGCATGGATTGCTGAGCATTCTTGTAAATCCATTTCACCATGCACCAGGACCACGACGTCGTTTCCAGTTGAACTCTCTGAGTTACCACTTGACGACAGTAAAATATCCAAAGTAAATTCGCTCGCTGCCCAGCTATTACCGCTTGTACTTGTTCGTCGACAGCCTCGGAATGATTACAGTAGTAGTCGAGATATTCTGATCTGACGGCTTATCGTGTCCCTGGAGGAATTCGTGGAACAATCTCCACCGTCCGACGTCTCGTCCCTCCTCGGAAGAAGTCCCTTCCTGCTTTGCGATTTAACGGAAGGAAACGGAAAATGCTTGACGACGTTAATTACGGCCTCCGAAGCTCTATGGAGATTCGAGATTGTGGTTGAAGCTGCTCTCGAACGACTCCTTTTGAGATGTCGTTTCGTATTGTTTGGTTTTTTTGAGATCGAATTTATATATATATATACACATATAAATTGCTAGTTCTTGACAATAGTAACACTATCTCATGGATTTGAGACAAATTACAGTAATCTTTTTAAATTTTGCTTCATTTGAATATAGTTGTATTTATAAAAGTTTTAAACGTAAATTTGCATAATTTTTCAATATAATATATACAGAAAACAGAGGTTATTTTGTGAAAAAAAAAAAAAGAATAAAAAAAAGGATTCTTTTTTCTCTGCCATTAATTATGCTTGTTGCCCTCTAGATTTAAGCAAAGTTTTATTTATGGCTCTGATCTCCACACACTTTATTTGGTCTATCATCTATATGGTCTCCCATTAATTTTATAGAAATTAACCCAAAAAAAAAAAAAAGGAAAAGTAAAGTAAAACAGAGAGATAGAATTTTGTATTTTTTCAAATTTTAATTTATCCAGCTAGAATTCTATAATGTTAATTAAATTAATTAGAAAGAAATATCCTTATGTTTTTTAACGAATAAAATTAACTTTAAAGACGAGATCTTCCCCTCATCTAATACTATACACGTATACATTATTGGATCTAAACCATGTGACTGAGATACTTGTTTTTTGGCTACAAGATATTTGATCACATATTGTGATACAGCATGTGTCCACTTGGTATGTTCTAGTCCAATTTAAATTTGTATGCTTCTATTGGCCAATGCATTTGACCTATCAATTCCTATTAAAAAAAAAGAGAAAGAAAATAACAGAAAAGTAACAATATTGCTCTGTTCATTTCCTCATTTTACCACATAAATATAAAAATCTAAATTGCTCAATCTAAAAGAAAGCCTGATAAAATTGTTTGGGAAAGCTAGGAAAAAGAAAAATGGGTGAAGGTTCAGAGAAATTGATGAAAATCAAGTATGATCGAGCAAGTGAAGTAAAAGCTTTTGATGAAAATAAAGTAGGTGTTAAAGGACTTGTTGATGCTAGTGTTACAGAGATCCCTCGTATTTTCTATCATCTGTGTGACAGTCCAGACCATCCGCATGCAGATATAATCCGCTTTGGATCTGAAAAATCCTCTTATAACCCAGCCCGCACGGATTTAAAACGCCTCTCAGTGGTTAGGGGGAATCCTCTTCCAACCCCTACACCTGCCAGTTCCACTGGCTTGGACCTCGCAGGCCCAAGCGAAATATTGTCCGCTTTGGAAGCTAGGTGGTGAGCCCAATCCTATCCCTCACGGTTTTACGTTCCCTCATGGGAAGGCCTCTCAAGGAAAAGGTATCCACACGCTTATAAGTCATGCTTCGTTCCCCTTTCCAACCGATGTGGGATCTCATAATCCTCTCCCCTTGGGGCACACCAATCCAGGTCCGGCTCTGATACCATCTGTGATAGCCCAGACCACCCGCATGCAGATATTGTCCGCTTTGGGCCTAGGAAATCCTCTTACAACCCAGTCCGTACGGGTTTAAAACGCCTCTCAGTAGTTAGGGAGAATCCTCTTCCAACCCCTACACCCAGGCCCAACCAAGATATTGTCCGCTTTGGAAGCTAGGTGGTGAGCCCAATCCTACCCTTCATGGTTTTACGTTCCCTCATGGGAAGGCCTCTCAAGGAAAATGTATCTACACACTTATAAGCCATGCTTCATTCCCCTTTATAGCCGATGTGGGATCTCACAATCTAAATGATGATCACTTGGATGAGAGCTCAGTTTCTAAAGATGGAAAACAGTTTAGCATTCCGGTTATAGACTTGGGAGGCCTTTTCGAAGATGATCATGTTCGAAGGAAAGAGATCGTTGAAAGAGTAAGAGATGCATCAGAAACTTGGGGTTTCTTTCAAATTGTGAACCATGGAATACTTGAGAGTGTTATGGAGGAGATTAAGAAAGGGGGTTCTTAGGTTTAATGAGCAAGATACTGAGGTGAAGAAACAGTTTTATACCAGAGATCTAATGAGACCTGTGGTTTACAATAGCAACTTTGATCTGTATAAAGTTCCATCAACAAATTGGAGGGATACATTTTTTACTCAAATGGCTCCTACTCCTCCAAACCCAGAAGGCTTGCCTGAGGTTTGCAGGTAATTATTTGATGGATGAGATTTTCCATCCTCTTTTTCCCATCTTCAATCCATGATTGACTAATAATAGAATCTTACATCTTAAAAGGCAATTATTCATTTTTCACCTCAGTTTATGTGACAGGACTCGCCCCGGGAACCCTCCCCAGGACCTCCCGGGTGATCCTGCCTAGAGAAGTCCCACTGGACAATCTCTAGAAAATATCAAATGGAACCTCACCTAAAACGTAGATAATCAACACCAGCATTAACATTAATACCTCAAATATATAAATATATATATAAATAGGTCCACAACCGGCCTACTGTACTACAGGCCATAACAACATACATGAGTACTATGGTTTCTACTGAGTTCCATATTTAAAATCAAAGCATTCTAAGAGTGTCAACAAGGTCTATGAGTACAAATAAGTAATAAATAAATCCAGAAGATAACAATAGATAAAGAAAGGATAAATACGGCTGCTGTACTGGAAGGAAAGAAGCAGTAAGCTGTGTGCGAGGTAGACTGCTATTAGCCGCCTGGGCCTAGGGGAACGAATTTAAAACAATAAAACGTGAGATAAAAAATCTCAGCGAGTGGCATAGTATAATAGAAAAATAATGATTTACTTCTGAAAAATCTTTCTCTCAAGATCTCAAGTTCCACTCTTCTGAAAAGTTCCCCGTTTAAAATCATTTCACCAAAATCCAAACTTGTACCCCAATTAATATCATAAAAATTGATGCTCAAAAATATGAATGAATGATCATTGTAATATTATGAAATGTCTCAATCAAGATATAACATTTAAGCATACACTATTATAACTACAGTTCCACCAAATAAATATGAAAATGCAGGAATCATCCCAATATTTGTAACTCAACAATATATACAAACATATACAATGTACCATAGGATGTACCTATATACAAACCATGGGATACACCCATCTCACAACCTTCAATATATGAACGGTGTTGTGGAAATAATAAATAACCATTAGGACATACCCAACCTCACGGTCCGTGTCAATAATAAACCGTTAGACGATACCAACTCACGACACCATGTCAATAATAATAAACCGTCGGATAAACCCGACCTCACAGTCCGTGGTAATAATAGATAACAGTTGGATGCAACCAACCGCACGGCACCGTGGTAAAACCCAGCGCGCGATAATATAATATAATATAATATTGATCAAAGGTATTGGCATTACATGATACATCAATTTAAAAATAACCAATACAGTATACATGAAACAATCTTGTAAGATTATAAATATATTTTTCCAAAGGATACTGTATCATAAATTATAATTTAACATTTAAACTTCCACCGCTAAATTAAATACTTCAAAATCTCAAAACATCATTTCATACGAAAACCAGAAATACCACAGTGAAACATATTCACCATAAACCAATTTTAAGCACATAAAATTATAAAATATTTGATCGTGCTTAAAATTATATGATTTTCAATCTGGTTTCTCAAACCAAATAGTTTCCAAAATGATTTAAAATCTCAATTTAATTACCAAGATATTTAAATACCACAAGTCCATTTATGGACCCATTAAAATTTAAAATCACTTAAAATATTATCAAAAGTTACATAAAATGATAACACATATATGTAACACCCCGTCCCAAAGTACAACGGAAATTTTCCAACTTTGATCGAGGTTGATCGTTGACCGTTGACCGAAAGGGGTCAAAAGTTTACTTTTTGACTCAGATGGAATTCTAGATTGACTGAGGTACCGTTACGAAGTACACGTTGGAACGAGTTCGTAGACTAGTAGCACGTTGAAAACGAAGCTACGGTTTGAAAGTTATGGGCAAAACAAGTTGAGGTCCAAACTGTCCAAGTGGTGCCGGAGTTGACTTTTTATTCATGCAAAGTTGGGCTTTGACTCATGCATGGTTGTGAAGTACTAGTTGATACGAGTTCATAGACTAGCGGCACGCTTAAATTGGACATCTGGTTAAAAAGTTATGGACGTGTGAAGTTTTCCGAATACCATAATATTTTAATATTTTTGAATCGGTGAACAGTGAAACACCACGTGTCGACATTTGAGAGGTCCACGTGGGTGAACAGTGTCACCCATGGTGGCTTTTATTTTGGCAAAACGGCGGGGGAGGAGAGAGAAAGAGAGAGAGGGAGAGAGAAAACGACCGGCCGCCGGAGTTGCCAACTTTTTCGGCCGAATCTTGCCACACGCGCTGGCCAGGCAGGAGCGCCTCTCCATTCCTGGCCAAACCCCAAAATTTCACGGCCAACCGACCGGCGACGCGCCCAGATCGGAGCATTTTCCAGCGACGGTAATTTTTCCCCTCCACCATCGGCCACCACTGTTTGACTCGTTTTCGGCCATTTTCAGGCCACACGCGCTAGCCATCCCTCACCACCTCCTCATTTTCGGCCAGCCCACCAAATTTCATGGCTACCGGACCTCCGACACGTCGAGATCGGAGTATTTTCCGGCAAGGGGCCAAAAATCTTCAAACCCAGATCTTTTCGCCGTCCGGCCTCCGTTTGCCTCACCGCCGGTCCCGTTGGAACCCTCTCCCCTTGATCTACAAAACCCCCAAAAATCTCAGCCATTGGCCACTGGACGCGCCGCCGCCGGCGAAGGTTGCCTGTGACCGCTGCGGCTTGCCGGAGAAATCACTATTCCGGTGAGTACCCAGTTGCGCCACCGGTCCCTTCCCACTAATTCCGACCCTCTGAATCCAAATTCGGTGTCCTTTTCCTCGAATTCACTACGGCTTGGGAGAATCGAAGCTCTAAATGGAGAAAGCTTTTTGGTGAGATTCCGGCCACCTCAGGTCCGATCTCCGGGAAGTAAGACTGGATTTGTAATCCTCATCACTCAAGCTTCGATTTGGTATATTACTCGCCAATTTTGGTTAACGTTTGTGTTTAACCCCCGGGTACTGGGTATTATTTACCCGAATAAAATATTATTTTATTTGACTGTGTGTGAATTGTTGTTCTAGGAGCACGTGTGCGTTGTGGAATTGATCCCATGAAGGATCTTAGGTTAATTGCGTGCTTCAGGTGAGTGACCCACCTTTAAAAATATTTTGGGGTAATTAATTATATTTATTTGGTGTTAAATTGATATCTGGAATTATGCTCATGTGGTGAAAATTTAATTATAATTGTGGAAAAATATTATTTTATAAGTACGTATATGTTTATTGGTGCTAAACGAAATTTTGGGTTATTAAGAAATCCCCGATTTTTATTTATTGTGATTTAATTGTATTTATTACACATGAGCAAAGTATTTTCATTAATTAATTGTATCTGGATTTTTATATTATTTTTTTGGGCATAATTGGTTTAAATATTTTAAGAAAAATATTTGTTTAAATTGGTGGTTTTAAATTTGATAATTATGCACGTGGAATATTATTTGTTGAACTTTGTGTTACGAGAAAAATTATTTGTATATTGTTATCGATGGTTTCGTACCGGAAATGTTAAAGGAAAATGTGGGATGGTGAATTTGAAAATTGGTATAATTCCCATAGTGATTTTTGGAAAATCGGTACGGTAATAAGAAATTTAATAATTGGTTTTAGAAGCACTCATACAGTATTGGTGTTCTGGTTGTATATGTGGTTAGCGCGCAAGTTATTATGTCTCCCGTGAGTTGCCATTAGACCGAGGGCAGGCAAGTTTTATATAGTGCACATAACCGCCCCCCGTCGAGATGACGGTTTCAGCAATGGTACTGTCGGGACGCCGAAGTGCCGTATGTAAGTTTCTCTCTTTAATCTCCCCACCAGTCGGTGCTCGGGACGCTGGATATCGGAGGGCATCACTGGTATATGGTGTGGTGCATCAAGTATAAATTTTTAGATAGAAATTTCAAACCTAAGTGTTCAAAAAGTATTTATTATATTTTATCACATTTTATTTATATTTGGGTTATTTATTTATTAATTATTAAATTAATTGATCCCTTGGTTTTCGGGAAATACGAATAATGAGTTTTGTGAAAATGTTTTAAAAAGGAAACATTTCCAACGGAGTGAATAGTGAGGGTTTTGAGTGAAATTATTACTTTCAATTGTTTATTATTTATTTATCTATTTAATTGTTGGTATTAATTAAATTCTTTTATTTGTTATATTATTAATATTAAAAGTGTTCAGTAGATAGGGTCACTCACTGAGATGATTAGCATCTCATGTTTTTAAAATTCCGTTTCCTTGGGTGCCAGGGATGGTAAACGTTCTTCCGGAGCGAACCAAATCTCCGTCGCTGTCATAGTTCGAGAAGTTTCCTTTGTCTTCGTTTATCAATTGTAATATTTCTTTCATCCTTGTTGTATTCTATACTTAATAGCACTTCATAAAGCTCTGTATATTGTCCTGGACACTTATGTATTATTTATGCACTGGATTACTGTTATTCATTTGGAGTGTTGTAAATTTATGGAATCAATTTGTAGTATTGTGGGAGGAATAAGGGGATGAATATAGAAGTGCATTTTCAGTGCAAGAAATTTGTGGTAAGTTCAACCCTTAGGGGAGGTTCTGCCGGATTTTCCATTGGAGGATCCGGTAGGGTTTACCTGGGATCAGGGCTTGTCTAGGGTTCCGGTGAGGAATTTTGGACCGATCCTGACTTATGTGTAAAAACAAATATTTATATATGCATAAAACAACATTTCAATCAAATGATATATACGTAAAATATTTAAACCACATATATATATATATATATATATATATTATACTATATGCCCAAAACATTTAAAAATAATATAACCACTCACAGTACTGTAGATGCTCATGCCTGCTCCTCTACAGGATTTCCTCCAGCCTCAACTCGGGTGCCTGTAATATAATAAAATATTTCTCATGCTCCAAACAACTAAACCAGAGACACTTATATAATCCAAATGTCTTAAAATAATTTACAGTATTACAAAATTGCATAAATTGGACACCGGACAGTCCAATTATATCGCGTGTCCTTAGGACCCGATACCCAAAATTGGGGATTTTCACCCGAAGACTAATATTTCAAAATTAAACCCCCAATTAGGTCCTAATATTATCCAATTTCACTAATCTAACTTCAATTCTAACCAATTTAACCACAATCATCCAAACACAGTCCTAATTTCTCTGAAAATTAGCCAAATAACCCCAAAAATAGGAAAATTATCAAACGACCTCCAAAATTCATAAATTATAAGTCAACGGAAAGCCCAAGAGACAAGAAGTTCACCAGTGGTCTAACGTTGGTCAGGTAACTCCTCCGGTGACCGGAAAATTGACGTAAAGGTTCGGCCGAACTTGAACTTGAGAGATCTCTCAAATGGTGGGGGTTTTGAGCAATCTAACCACGGAAATGGACCCAGAAGGGTCAAAAATCGTGGGATATAGGTATGGGTCGAGCTGGGTTGGCCGAAAAACACAAGAAAAAAGGAGAGAGAAAATTTCCTGCCGTCGGGCTTCTCCAGCCCGATCTAGGTGCGTCCGGTGACCCGTGGCCGTAAAATTTTACGGCCAAGCTTGCCTTCGTCCCCCGTTCCTCTCTAGCTGGTGCATGTAGCAAGGTGGTGGCCGGAGATGGGTCAAACGGCGTAAACCCGGTTGGAGGTAAAAACGGTCGATTCTGGCCCGTGGGTCTGGGGTGTTTTTCTCGGGCTTTGGAGAGGAAATGGGTATTTTTGGGATTTTCTTCCTGTTTGGCACACTTACTGAGACTTATATAGAGCCTAAATCACTAATAGACAAAAACTGAAGACTGGCTTGGACACTGATTTAAAACTTATACTTAAAACTTCTCAGAACCATAACTTCTTATCCGTAACTCAGAATTTGGCGTGCCGTCAATCTGTAAACTCGTATCGACGAGATCTACACAATGGTACCTCAGTTAAACAAAAAATATTGGCTATTGAAAAAGTCAACTTGAACCCATATATTATTCACTTGGTCAAACTTGGTCAAACTTAGTCAATTTGGTCAAACTTGTTTAATCATGTATATATATATATTTTGGTATGGGTTGTTACATTATGTGAAGTATTAATCCTCAAATTCTGGTGTTTTGTTTTGTTTGCGGCTGGTTTACACGAGCTGGTGTAGAAGAAGAATGAAATTGAAGCTGATAGTGGACAAAATGGTGCCCACATCATTAATGAAGGTGGTAGGACAAGATTCCTACGTGTATTGGTATTATTATTGCATTCTAAGTGAAGCTACACCATTTTGATAAAGAGCACCAGATATATAAATGTTCTTCTTCTCCAGAGAAAAAAGAAGAGAATGCTTTTATTTTTCCTTCAGAGTTGCAGAGAGCGAAAAAGTTCCAGAAAGCTGGTTTCCTTTCTTTTGTGTTCTTCATTGTTGTTCTTTGTGAGGTTATGAGTGAATTGAGTTGGGAAACACAAAAAGAGAGAGCGTAAAAAGGGACTTGGGTTGGTTTTGTGTATCTTTGTGATTCCACCATTATAGATATGAAACTAGGCTTGTAAAAACCAGCAACTCAATAAGAAAAACAGAGGCTCTCACCGGAGCAACGGGGACGTAGGCAATTTGCCGAACCTCGATAAATCTTGGTGTCTTTGTGTTAGAATTGTTTTTAGTTTTGTTCTTTGATTTCACAACAGTGGTATTAGAGCTTTGGGCATTTGATATTTTGGTGATTCTTTGTTCAAGAATCTTAGTGAGAGCTTTGGTTTCGGGCAATTTCAAGAATGGCTATGAAATTGGAGATTGAGGTCTTCAATGGCAAGGGAGATTTCTTACTGTGGCGTAAGAAGATGAGGGCTGTGTTGGTCCAGATGAAGGTTGCGAAGGCAATTGATGGCTCAGATGGAGCAGATGTCATCGAAGACAAGAAGTTGGAGATTGATGAAATTGCAATGAGCACGATCATCCTCCATCTCTCTGATAACGTGTTGAGGAAGGTTGATGATGTCAAAAATACTTCTTAGATGTGGCAAAAGCTTGAACAGCTTTACTTGGTGAGATCTCTACCAGATCGAATTCTTTTACTTGAGCAATTTTTTGGTTTCAAAATGGATACCTTTAAGGACTTGGATGCTAATCTTGATTATTTTAATCATTTAATTCCGAGTCTTGCAAATTGTAATGTTATGTTTGATGATGAACACCATGCTGTTATATTGTTAAACTCTTTGCCTGAAACATATAGAGAAGTTAAGAATGCCATTAAATATGGTAGGGATTCTCTATCTTTAGAAACTGTGGTGAGTGCACTTAAGTCCAGAGACTTGGAATTAAAATCTGAGCCTAAAGGGGAAGGGCTTGCTATGAGAGGTAGAAATACCACTAGAAATTGGGGTGAAAGTGACCATAGGAGCAAGTCTAGAGAGAATTCTAGATCAAAATCTAGAACTAAAGGCAAGAGGTGTTACTACTGCAAAAAAGAGGGTCATTTTATTAGAAATTGCTTTAAGAAAAAGAAAGATGAGAAAGATAAAGTCCAAGAGAATGGTGATTTGGCATAGTTTTTAATGATTTAGAGCCTGCAGAGGTATTGGCTGTGTCTTCTAATAAAGAAAATTCTGAATGGGACTTAGATTCAGGTTGTTCTTTCCATATGTGCCTTAATTTAAGTGGTTTTCAATCCTATACTAAGTGTGATGGTGGTCAAGTCCTTTTAAGAAACAATCTGTCATGTCAAGTGGTTGGCATTGGTAATGTACAACTACAGATGTTTGATGGCACTACTAAGACTCTTACCTCTGTGAGACATGTTCCTGATCTGAAGAGAAATTTAATTTCCCTTGGTATGCTAGATGAATCTGGTTTTTCTTGTAAAACTGAAAATGGTACTATAAAAGTGACTAAGGGTTCTCTTGTTATTATGAAAGGTGTGGAAAAGAATGGTTTGTATGTTTTGCTTGGTAAAACAGTGACTAATTCTAGTAATGCTTCTGTTAGTTCATCAATTAATAAAACTGTTTTGTAGCATAATAGATTGGGTCACATTAGTGAGAGAAGTATGTACTACTTGAATAAGCAGGATGTTTTTGGCAAGAACATAATCAGCAAGCTAGAATTTTGTGAAAATTATATTTTGGGAAAACAACATAGGATTAGCTTTAACTTAAGTACAAGTAAAGCTAAATCTATCTTAGAATATGTGCATACTGATTTGTGGGGCCCAACCAAGGTACAAACACAAAGTGGTAATAGGTATTTTTTGTCAATAATTGATGATTTTTCTAGAAAAAGTTTGGGTTTACTTGCTGAAAACCAAAGATGAAGCATTTACTCAGTTTAAAGAATGGAAATTGCTTATTGAAAATCAAACCAATAAACCTGTTAAAGCCTTGAGAACTGATAATGGTCTTGAGTTTTGTAATAAGGAATATGATGACTTTTGTAAATCTCATGGCATTCTAAGACATAGAACTGTGAAGTACACACCACAGCAAAATGGTGTGGCTGAAAGGATGAATATGACTTTGCTTGATAAAGTGAGATGCATGCTTGTTTCTTCCAGATTGCCTAAATTGCTTTGGGGTGAGGCTGTTATGACAGCTATGCATTTAGTAAATTTATCACCATCTACTATTTTAAATTTTAAATCTCTTGAGCATGTATGGCTTGGTAGGAAACCTGATTATAGCAAGCTTAGAGTTTTTAGTTGTGCTGCATATGTCCATCAATCTGAAGGAAAATTGGAACCTAGAAGTATGAAATGTATCTTCTTAGGTTATCCTTCAGGTGTTAAAGGTTATAGACTTTAGGATAAAGAAAATCATGGTTTTAAAGTTATTATTAGTAGAGATGTGATATTTGATGAAAATTCGATGCCCTGCAAAGTTATTAAAAATGCAGATAATGAGGTGAATAACAAGCTGGAAACAAGGAGTTTTGACTTAATTCCTAGGGTGGAGAGTCAAGAGGATGAAAATCTGAGTGATAAGTCATCAATTGAAGCTGTTGTTGAACCAGAAAAGCATACATTTGTCCAATCTGATGAAGATTCAGAAGATGAACAAGCAAGGCAGCAGTCATCAAGTCCAAGACACAAGAATATAGCTTCACCTAGATATTTACTTATCCGAGATAGAGCAAGGAGACAAGTGAAGCCAAATGGGAAGTATAGCTATGCAAATTTTATAGCTTATGCCTTGGTGGTATTTCAAGATCTCATGGATAATGAGCCAAGGAATTACTTGGAAGCTATGAAATCAAAGGAAGCTATAAAATGGAAAGAAGCCATGGTTGAACAAATGGAGTCTCTTCATAAAAATAAGAGTTGGGACTTAGTATCAGCACCATCAAACCAGAAAATTATAGATTGTAAATGGATTTACAAAGTCAAGGAGGGCATGACCAAATCTGATCCAGTAAGATTCAAAGCAATATTAGTCGCTAAGGGGTTCACACAAGTGGAAGGCATAGACTACAATGAGATTTTCTCTCCGATTGTTAAGTATACAACTATTAGAGTCATGTTGGCTTTGGTAACTCAGTTTAATTGGGAGTTAGAGCAGCTGGACGTTAAGATAGCGTTTCTTCATGGAGAATTAGAAGAAACCATATATATGAGGCAGTCCGAGGGTTTTGAGGTTAAGAAAAAGCGTGGAGAGCTTGTGTGTTTGCTTAAGAAATTATTATATGGACTTAAGCAATCACCAAGACAGTGGTATAAAAGGTTTGATTCCTTTGTGGTGAAGGCTGGTTTTGAGAGAAGCAACTTTGATAGTTGTTTGTATTTTAAAGATCCTATGAGTGAAAAAGTTGTGTACCTTTTATTATATGTGGATGATATGTTATTGGCAGGTCCAAATGGGAAAGCTATACAATCTGTTACTCAAGTCTGAATTTGATATGAAAGATCTTGGACAAACTAAGAAAATTTTGGGAATTTCAATTGAGAGAAACAAGTTCAAATATGAGATGAAGCTTCTATAATCATCATATATACAGAAAGTAATTTCCAAATTCTCTATGGAAGGTGCAAAACCTGCTAATGTCCCTTTTGATGGACATTTCAAGCTGTTAAGTGATCAATGTCCATCTACAGAGCAAGAGAAGGAAGATATGGTGGTTGTACAATATTCAAATGCTGTAGAATCTGTGATGTATATCATGATCTGTACAAGGCTAGATTTAACTCATGCCATTAGTGTCCTAAGTAGATACATGGCTAATCCGGGTAGTGATCATTGGGAGGCAATGAAATGGCTTCTACGGTATTTGAAGCAATCAATGAATGAAGGATTAGTTTATAAAGGGAATCAAAATGGAGTTGAACTAAATGGATATTTGGATTCTGACTATGCTGGTGATAGGGATAGAAGGAGGTCCATATCTTCTTAAGTGTTTACTTTGTGTGGGAATTATATAAGCTAGAAGTCTCAGTTGCAGCCTGTGGTGGCTTTATCAACAACTGAAGCTGAGTACATGGCAACAACAGAGGCTGCGAAAGAAGCAATTTGGCTTAAAGGTCTACTGGTAGAGCTTAAAGCTCTTGACCAAGAAGTGGTGTTATATTTAGATAGCCAAAGTGCCATTCATTTGTGTAAGAATCCAGTATTTCATGAGAGGTCCAAGCATATTCAGGTTAAATATCATTTTATTAGAGATATGATAGCTCAACAGGTATTTAAATTGAAGAAAATTCCTACTGAATTCAATCCTTCTGATATGGGTACAAAGGTGCTTACTGTTGGCAAGTTTAATGCTTGCAAAAATCTGCTTCGGATTGGAGCAGGCTAATATGGTAATAGTTGATTGTTTGCTGGGATGGTGATGAGTTTTTATTAAATATGAATTTGAGGATTAGGTGGAGATATGTGAAGTATTAATCCTCAAATTCTGGTGTTTGTTTTGTTTGCTGCTGGTTTACACGAGCTGGTGTAGAAGAAGAATGAAATTGAAGTTGATAGTGGACAAAATGGTGCCCACATCATTAATGAAGGTGGTAGGACAAGATTCCTATGTGTATTGGTATTATTATTGCATTCTAAGTGAAGCTACACCATTTTGATAAAGGCACCAGATATATACATGTTCTTCTTCTCCAGAGAAAAAAGATGAGAACGCTTTGACTTTTCCTTCAGAGTTGCAGAGAGCAAAAAAGTTCCAGAAAGCTGGTTTCCTTTCTTTTGTGTTCTTCATTGTTGTTCTTTGTGAGGTTCTGAGTGAATCGAGTTGGGAAACACAAAAAGAGAGGGCGTAAAAAGGGACTTGGGTTGGTTTTGGGTATCTTTGTGATTCCACCATTATAGATCTGAAACTAGGCTTGTAACAACCAGCAACTCAATAAGAAAAACAGAGGCTCTTATCAGAGCAATAGGGACATAGGCAATTTGCCAAACCTCGATAAATCTTGGTGTTTTTGTGTTAGAATTGTTTTAGTTTTGTTCTCTGATTTCATAACAGTTTATTTTATTTTTTTTGTTAATATTTTAAAAGTGGTTGCATTATATTATTGGTGAACATAGATAACGATAGAAAACAAAAGATCTAGATTCATAGAAGGTATATATATATATATATGCTTGGAGATAATAATTGTCTAAATTTAGGTCGACATAGGATACATTTCAATTTGAATTTACTCTTTCAATAATAATTTTATATCAAAATTATAATACTAAAAACAAAGAATAATGCACTATGGCACACCATGTTCGTGTACTTTTTAAAATTTATATTACTGACTTGAAGAGACATACTGGTGGAGTATTCAGAGAAAATAATGAAAGTGAGAATTTTATTATTCGAGTTGTTATCGGAGGCCCTTGGACTAAAACCGAACCGCTTGAACGGCATTGATTGTGCAGAGGGGCTTAACGTTGTATGCCATTACTATCCTCCATGCCCACAACCAGAACTCACTTTGGGAGCAAGCAAGCATGCTGATACTAGCTTCATCACTGTGGTGCTTCAGGATCACGTGGTGGTGTCCAAGTTCTATACAACAACCATTGGATTGACATACCCTATCAGCCTGGTGCTCTAGTTGTTAACATTGGAGGTCTTCTTCAAGCATGTGTTAATTTAGAATTTATTACCATATGGATTTTTATTTTTGTTGGTAATTTTATTCAATACCTCTACTTAATTTTGATGAAATTTTAAACAAATGGTGAGTTGTTATCTATGCTTAGGGATGGGCAAAATCCAATCTAATCTGTTCAAACCGACCAATTCAATCTATCTTTAGTAGTTTGGATTGAATTTTTACATCAAATGAATTAGATTGAGTTCAAAATAACATAAATTGTTTGGATTGGATTTGTTATTAGGTTGGAAATATAAATCTAATCCAATGCAAATAATATATTATATAATTAAAAAATTATATATTTTCTATTTTTTTTATATATTAATTTTTAATATATATATATATATATATTTTAACCTATCCCCAATTCCCAAATGAAATTCAAACCTTGAACATTTACATGCCTTGCTGCTGCACCACCACCATAACCATTAACCAAGCTTCGATTTGACCATCACACACAACACCATCAAATTCAAAACTCACGGCACTACCAGCTAGGAGTAAGATGATGACTATTAATGCTTGCTACTTAATGAAATACATGATGTGTATCAGTTGCTATCTTTTCTTTTTTATTTTCCATTGAAGAGAGATTTTTTTTTTTTTTGATTTTATTTTAACATTGATGAGTGTTGCTAGATATTATAGATTAAAAACTTATATTTTATTCTATATTGGATTACTCTAATTATATTTTATGTTTAGATAACTATAATTTATTATTTATAATGTATGTTTGGAAAACTTTTAATTTATATTATATATTTATAGACTAGTAAATTTTTAACTGATTAACCAATCCAAACTAGATAGATCATAAATGATTTGGTTTGGCTTGGGTTTAACGCTTCAATGGTTTGGATTGAGTTCTATATTAGATAAATCAAAAAGTATGGATTGGGTTGTATTTTGGTCCAAAACCAAACCAACTCAATCCATGTCTACCCCTATCTATGCTAGCTATACATGGTGTTTTTGAAATACTGAATTGAATTTTAATATTTTCTTTCCATTAAAATGGACATATGCTATATAAATATACTAATAATACAATAAAAACATTCATGAAATTTATTAGGTGTAACTTTGAGTCTTTGAAGGGTGAAAGATATTTTTACATAGAATAAAAGTTAAGAAAAAAAATGTTCTACTTATTAAATTTTTTTCGCGCATTAAATTTAACTCGTGTAAATTAGCAATGTTCTAAACCAATATTTATTTATATTGATGTACTAGCAAATGCAAACAGTTATCACTTACTCAGTTAGACTTTGAGTATAAATTATTAATTAAAGTATCACCTTTAGTATTAGACACGTTAATATATTTGACACATTAATATATCCTAACAAAAGGGAACATAACTTTTATTACTAAGAATTACCTAATAAAATATTTAGTTGATTAAATAAGAGATTGACTATATATATATATATATATATTTGTTTAATACATAATGTCTTTTTTTACTTTTTGTTTATCAGCTAATATCAAATGACAGATTCAAAAGCAATGAAACACAGAGTTCTAGCAAACCATGAGGGTCCAAGAATATCAGTCGCAAGCTTTTTTTCCACAGGAATGTTGCCAACCACAAAGCTCTATGGACCTATTAAGGAGTTGTTATTAGAAGATAATCCTCCAAAGTACAGGCAAACTGCAGTGAGAGACTTTGTTGCATACTACGTTGATAAAGGCCTTGAGGGAACTTCTACTTTGTCTCATTTCAAGATTTGAAACTAGCCAAGATAGAAGACGGATGGTCTAATTGATGGTTTCTAAATAATAATCTACCGCCAAATGTTAGGTGGTTTTGTATGACCATATGGGAAGGGACTATTGGCTCTATTACACTGGAAAAGGGCTTGATGGGAATTCTGCTTTGCTTCATTTCAAGATTTGAAGCTAGCCAAAAGAAATAAAGGGTTATTCCAATGTTTTTGTAGCTCATTTTAGGTTGTTTTTGTTTTTGTTTTGTTTGACAGTTCAATAGTCTAAATGGATTTGAGATGAATAAAAGTAATACTTTCAAGTGCAACTAATTGAATATATATATATATATATATATATTTGGGTTTATTCAAATTTAACGTAAATTTATAAGTTAATAAACATTAAAATATCTTTGTTAGAAATGAGTTCAATTAAAATAGACACAAAAGAATACCCTGTTTTAAGCTTTAGATAATTTTCCTATCCTTATGAGAGAAAATAGTGGCGGATCCACGAATTATTTCCACTGGAGGCACCCCTATGTAATGTAATGACACTTTTCTTTGTTTTTTGTTTTTTCTTTCTTTTTTTTTTTAAAGATTTTTTTGGACATATATATATAAAACATTTTTTTCCTATATTGTAGCTAACCCAACTAATTATATTTTTTAATAAATTGAATAGTTTTCAATATTTTTCTCTATTTTTTTTAGAACAATATGATTTCAAATATTTTAATAATGATTTGACATTTGCAACAAATACATTACAAATTTACTTAAAAACTAAACATAATCCTAGAAGCAAGAAAAAAAAATCTATTTCAGATCATGTTAGAAATTAACTAACTTAAATAAAAAAAATCTATCTCAGATCATGTTAGAAATTAATTAACCTAAATAAATTGAGAACTTGAAAAAAAATAACAATAAAACTAGTAATTAAAATGAAGAATTGGTTCCATATAATTAAACAAACATAAAATAGTAATTAAAGAAATATTATTTTATAAATATGTATTTTTTTGTTTTAATTATATGATTTAATTGTATTAAAAGTGTAATTTTAAATAATCATTATTTTTTAAAATTGTAGTTATTAACTATTATATTGTTAAAAATCGGTAGATAAGTATTGTAACTATATTTTATAATTATGGTTATAAATGAGAAAAAGAGAATAAAAAAGCAACAAGTGGGAAAACAAAAATTGAAAGAAATAAAAAAGGAAAAAAAATTGTAAAACCGAATTTGAGGCGGCACGTGCCCCCCATGGGCCCTACCTGGGTCCGCCTGTGAGAAAGAGATTAGAGCTGTTACAAACAAAAACTGCAAGATGATCTGTATTTGACGTGTCAAAGAATTGTTTCTTTCAATTTTTTTGCTTGGCGATGATTTCCCCAATAAAATCTTATCTCGTTGCATTTTTTTTTCTTCTTTTTTTTTTTTTTTTTTTTTTGTGACTTGTGCATAGCAGATGTATGACAACTTCTAAAACTTTTTAGTTGGTACATATATCAATGTTGATGAGGATATTTTTTATTATGTATCTAATTTTTTTTATCATAATTTTTATATTCAAAATTTAATTTTTTAAATAATTTAATTTTTTATAAATATATAACAATATTAATTTTAACTCCAATTAAAAAATTATGATATAATTAATTATTAAAATTTTGATAAAAAATTTGATACATATAATATTACCCTTATAATTCAAGGTTACTGCCTAACACTTGTAGCCACAAGAGCTATACTTTTAACTGTACATCACTGCATATATACATATTCTATATTATATTTTATATATATATATATATATATACATTGTAGTTTTCATTGACCGTTCCTGTATATATATATATATATATATATATTTTGCTGAATTGTTAGCCGAAAATGAAGGACAATTTTGTCGTACTTGGCACTACGCCATTGAAATTTTATTTTCAAATATACTTTTCTAAAGCTGGTCCAAATATGTATTTCCCTTTAAATATTCTGTACGAAATGTCAACTTAATTCCCTTATTTAAAAAAAAAAAAAAAAAACAATTTTGTCTGAGAAATCCAAACAAAACAAGAAAAGAAAAGAAAAAAAAGGTCATTTCATCATTTCCTCATTTTACTGTATGATTAGTGATTAAGATCTATTTAAACTCGAAGAAAATAATTGGAGAAGGAGACTGAAAGAGAAAAAAAAAAAAAAAAAAATGGTGGCAACCACTACTACTACCAGCAAAGATAATATTGAAGTTTCAGCAGAAATTTTGAAGGCAGAGTATGATCGAACAAGCGAAGTAAAAGCTTTCGACGAGACAAAGGCCGGTGTTAAAGGACTTGTTGATGCGGGTGTTAGACAGATCCCTCGTATTTTCCATCGTCTACCCAATGAACAATTCTATGAGAGCTCTGTTCCTGAAGGTGATCCCCTGTTTAGTATCCCAGTCATAGATCTGAGAGGTGTTTCCGATGATTCAATCCGACGAAAAGAGATCGTCGAAAGAGTACGGAAAGCATCGGAGACATGGGGATTCTTTCAGATCGTGAACCATGGAATTCCTCTGAGTGTTATGGAAGAGATGAGAGAAGGGGTGCGTAGGTTTTATGAACAAGACACAGAGGTGAAGAAACAGTTTTATACAAGAGATCCAACGAAAACAGTGGTTTATAATACCAACTTTGATCTGTATAAAGCTCCATCAGCAAATTGGAGGGACACTTTTTTATGTCAATTGGCTCCTGACACTCCTAATCCACAAGATTTACCGGAGGTTTGCAGGTAATTTAAGTGATTGACAAGCTATTATAAGCTACACACTTTATTATCACAGTTGTTTTGTTATTTTTCATTATTTAGTATAAAACATAGATGAAAAACACCATAGTCGAGACTTTAATTTCTTGTTTTCTTTTAAATCTTTGGAAGTCAAGAAGCGGTTGAAAAAAAAAAAAAAGGAAAAAAAAAATTAAATTTAATATTTAATTAGCTTGACAAGCCACTTATTAGCCATTAGAAGTAGCTAATCCACAATTCTAAATTCGTCCCTTTTTTTGAGTTTTTTTTTATCCATGTATGTTAATTCCAAGTTAGAATGTCTAGGACACGTTGATTAAGCAAGTATGAAACAGGGAATTAATTCTTAATTACTATTATCGTTGTTGTTGCTGTTATTTGATATATTACGAACTTGTAGAGACATACTTATGGAGTACTCGAAGCACGTAATGAAAGTGGGAATTTTACTTTTTGAGTTGTTATCGGAGGCACTGGGGTTGAACCCGAACCATTTGAATAAGATGGATTGTACAGAGGGGCTTGGAATTTTAGGCCATTACTATCCTGCTTGTCCACAGCCAGAATTGACAATGGGGACAGGCAAGCATACTGATAATGACTTCCTCACAGTGCTGCAACAGGATCATATTGGTGGCCTCCAGATTCTATATAATAACCATTGGATTGACATACCTTATGAGCCTGGTGCTCTTGTTGTTAACATTGGTGATCTTCTCCAGGCAAGTTCTTTCTTTTCTCTTCCAAGATTTTCTATAATTTTTTGAATATAAAAGTTTTTTCATAACTATAATTTTTTTTTGGATTAATGAAATTAAATTGTTCATAGGAAAACTCTTTGTTTCTTTTTCTTTTTTTTTTTTTCTCAAACAAATGGTGGATTTCGTTAAGCATCTCAATAATTAACAAAGGTAGTGAATATTTTCCTTTTAACTTAAATAGCACCGTAGAGTTTATCCCCCGCCTCCCCCTCCCTAATTGTACATTTTTCTAAGCCAAACAAATCAAGATTGGATTGGATTGAATTTTTCCATATACTTGGATTGTATTGGATTGAATAATCCAAAAACCAACTAATATTAGTTAAAATTACTGGATTGAAGCTGATGTACATTCTAATAGCAGCTTACCTTAGACTGCCAAGCAAAACAAAGCTTCTAGAGTAATATATTAATATTGATGTATTAAAATTTCATGACAAAATTTCTTGGATATGATTAACATTAGTGCTCTATCAAAAGTTTGGCTAATCTTATTTAATGTATATATGTTTTATTTTGTGTTTTAGTTAATAACAAATGACAGATTCAAAAGTGGCGAGCACAGAGTATTGGCAAACCGCATAGGTCCGAGAATATCTATTGCAAGCTTTTTTTTCACAGCAGAGTTGCCAACAAAGAAGCTCTATGGACCTATTAAGGAGTTGTTATCAGAAGAAAATCCTCCAAAGTATAGGGAAACTACAGTTAAAGACTATGTTGCATATTTCCGTGCTAAAGGCCTGGATGGAACTTCTGCTTTGCAACATTTCAAGATTTGAATGACTTAGCACAGCAGAGACATGAAGACGGGTCGATCTAATTAATGGTTTTCAGAGACAATAATTTTGAAAATGTTGGGATATGTGTCATGGAAAGACAATCCATAGTAAAGCTGTATTTTTCTTTTACACAATATCAAAAATGTTTGTTTGTTTGAAGAACATATTAAGCTTACCGTTAGTATTTGAAGCTTACCATAAGAAGGCCACTATAGCAAATTTCTATATATATATATATATATATATTATTAACACAAATAATGGCAGTCCAATCCAAAAACCAAAGGATGAATGCAAAAGCCCAAAATGTAAGATCTAACTGCTGAATGCCAAAGCCCAAAATGTAAGATCTAACTGATTTTTTTCTTCAAGACTAAGAGAAGAAATTTAGCATGACAGGATTAACCAGCTTAATATGTGTGTGTGTGCTTCTTTTTAATTTTTTAATTTTTAATTTTATGTTATTATTACAAACTTGTAGAGGCATACTTATGGAGTACTCAAATGAAGTGATGAAACTGAGAACTTTATTGTTCGAGTTGTTATCTGTAACACCTCGTACCAAAAAATATATATGATTAAACAAGTTTGATCAAATTGACTAAGTTTGACTAAATTTGACCAAGTGATTAATATATGGGTTCAAGTTGACTTTTTCAATAGCCAATATTTTTTTGGTTTGACTAAGGTACCATTGTGTAGATCTCATTGATACGAGTTCATAGACTGGGACCACGCCAAATTCTGAGTTACGAATAAAAAGTTATGGTTTTGAGAAATTTTAAGCATAAGTTTTAAATTAGTGTCCAAACCAGTCCCCAGTTTTTATCTGTTAGTGATCTAAGGCTTTATATAAGCCTAGGTAAGCGTGTCAAATAGGAAAAAAAGCCCAAAATACCCATTTCTTCGCCAAAACCCGAGAAATTCTCTCATCAGACCCATGGGTCCGAACTGGGTCGTTTCGACCCGTTTATCGTCACACCGGGTCATCGCAGTTTTGCCCATTTCCGGCCAACAACCACTTACGCGCGCCAATCAACTAGAAAGGTCACTTGAAGGTGAGCTTAGGCGTGAAATTTCACGACAAGAAGCGGTCGGACGCGCCCAGATTGGGCCGGCGAAGTCCACGGAGGCCAGCGAGGTGGGTCGCCTGATTTTCTCAATTCTTGGCCATTTCAGGCCAACCCGTATACCGTTTCCACTATTTTTGACCCTTCTGAGCTCATTTCCATGGTTATTTTGTCCAGATTCCTTACCGTTTAAAAGATCCGACAATGGAAAATTCGGCCGAAGCTTCAACAGTGTTTTTCGGCCATCGGAGGAAACTTTGGACCAAGGTGAGCATACTGATGAGTTCCTTGTCTCTTGGTCTTTCCGTCAATATAAAGTTTGTTAATTTTGGAGGTCGTTTGATAATTTTTCCATTTTTGGATCAGTTAGTTAATTTTCGGATAAGTTGTGGACTGTGTTTGGACAAAATTGGTCAAATTAATTAAAATTGGAGTTGAATTAGTGAAATTGGATATTATTTAGGACCATTAGGTGGTTCGATTTTGAAATATTAGGCTTCGGGTGAAAATCCCAAATTTTGGGTACCGGGTCCTAAGGACACGCAGTATAATTGGACTATCTGGTGTTCAATTTATTCAATTTTGTAGTACTGTAAATCATTTTGAGACATTTGTATACAAGTGTCTCTGGTTTAGTTGTTTGGAGCCTGAGGAATATTTTATTATATTACAGGCATTCGAGTTGAGCCTGGAGGCGATCCTGTAGAGGAGCAGACGTGAGCATCTACAGTACTGTGAGTGGTTATTAGTTTTAAAAATGTTTTGGGTATATAGTATAATATATATATGTGGTTTGAGTATTTTACTTATACCTATCGTTTGATTTGAATGTTCATTCTATGGATAAATGAGGATCTGCTTTTACATATGTGTTATCATTTTATATGACTTTTGTCAATATTTTAAACGTTTGGCAATTCTAATGAGTTCATGAATGAACTTGTGGTATTTAAATATTTTGGTATTTGAATTGAGGTTTTAAATCACTTTGGAAATTAATCGATTGGAGAAAGCATATTAAAAATTATATGATTTTAAGCATGTTCAAATATTTTATAAATTTTTAGATGCTTAAAATCGGTTTATAGTGAATATATTTCACTGTGGTATGTTTTTATTTTAGTAAGAAATCATGATTTGAAGTTTTTCTTGAAATATTTAGACAAGCGGTTGAGTGTAAATATTAAATTATGATTTATGATACGGTAGGATACTGTATTGGTTATTTTAAATTGATGTACCGTATAGTACCAGAGTTTGGTTCTGTACTATATTACAGTGCGCTGGGTTTATCACGGTGCTGTGAGGCTGGTTTCATCCAACGGTTATCTATTATTACTACGGACTGTGAGGTCGGGTTTATCCAACGTTTTATTATTATTACCATGGTGCCGTGAGATTGGTATCATCCAACAATTTATTATTGCCACGGACCGTAAAGTTGGATATGTCCTGACGGTTAATTGATATTTCCACGACACTTTTTGTATATTGAGGGTCGTGAGATGGGTGTCTCTCACGGGTTATAGATTGGTACATCATTTGGTACATTGTGTACGTTTGAACATATTGTTGATTTACAAACATTGTGGTGATTTCTGCATTTTCATATTTATTTGGTGGAACTGTATTTATTATATTTTATGCTCAAATATTTATATCTTGATTTGAGACATTTTATAATATTACAATGATCGTTCATTTTATATTTGAGCATCGGTTTTATGATATAGTAAATTGGAATACAAGTTTGGGTTTTGTGAAATGATTTTTAAATGGGAAACTTTTCAAACGAGTGAAACGAGAGGTCTTAAGAGAAAGATTTTTTCAGAAATAAATTATTATTTTTCTATTATACTATGCTACTCACTGAGATTTCTTTACCTCATGTTTTATTGTTTTAAATTCGTTCCCCTAGGCCCAGGTAGCTAGTAGCAGTCTACCTTGCGCACAGCTTATCGTTTTGTTCCTTTCACGACAGTAGCCGTATTTATCTTTCCTTTATCTATTGTTATCTTTTGGATTTATTTATTACTTATTTGTACTCCTAGACTTTGTTGATACTCTTAGAATGCTTTGATTTTAGATATGGGACTTAGTAGAGGCCATGGTACTTATGCGTGTAGTTATGGCCTGTAGTACAGTAAGCCGGTTGTAGACTTTACGCTGTTGTGGATTTATTTATTTATTTTTTTATATATACATATTAAGGTATTATTGTTATCACTTGTGTTTGTTGTCCACGTTTTAAGATGAAGTTCCATTGGATATTCTCTAGGGATTATCTAGTGGGACTTCACTAGGCAGGGCCACCTGGAGGATCCTGGGAAGTTTCCCGGGGCAGGTCCTGTCATTATCGGAGGCACATTGATTGAACTTAAACCATCTGAATGAGATGGATTGTGCAGAGGGGCATGGAATTTTATGCCGTTACTATTGCGTTTCTCCACAGTCACAATTGACATTGAGAGCAAGCAAGCATACTGATAATGACTTACTCACTGTGCTGCAATAAGATCATATAGGTGGCCTCCAATTTTTATATGACAAACATTGGATTGGCATAGTTTATCAGCCTGGTGCTCCACTTGTTAACATTGGAGATCTTCTCCAGGCAAGTTGTGAAGTCCCACATCGGCTAGAAAGAGGAACGAAGCATAACTTAAAAGCGTGTGAATACCTTTTCCTTGTGGACGCATTTTGACAAAACCGTGTGAACTGGGCCCAAAGTAGACAATATCCACATGCGGATGGTCTGGGCTGTTACAGATGGTATCAGAGCTAGTATCCGGATCGGTGTGCAAGCGAGGACCCTGGACCTCAAGGGGAGAGGATTGTGAAGTCCCACATTGGTTGGAAAGGGGAACGAAGCATGACTTATAAGCGTGTGGATACCTTTCTCTTGTGGATGCGTTTTGACAAAACCGTGCGGGTTGGGCCCAAAGCGGACAATATCCACATGCACGTGGTCTGGGATGTTATGCAAGTTCTTTATTTTTTCTTGTAAGATTTTCTATTTTTCCAAATAATGCAGTTTGTCATAATATTCATCAATATTAAAGACGCAAAATATAGAGGTTTTTTCATTTCTAATAATATAATATATGTGTTTTATAAGTGAAAATTAAATTGTTCATAGGAAAACATTTTTTTTTTTTTCAAACAAATGGTGGATTTCCTTAAGCATCTCAACCAGTTATAGAGGTTGAGATCATTTTCCTTTTATCTTTTCCATTAAATTGTAAAGAGGGCGTTTTACTATCCCAATTTTAAATGTTTCTAAGCCAAATGCATTCTAGGCATCTTTAACAACATATTAAAGTAATAATAATAGGAACTGACCTGGGACCACCAAAAAAACAGGGCTTTTAAAGTAAAATATGAATACTAATTTACTAAAATTTCATGATAGGAACAACATAATTAACATTAGTCCGCTATCAAAAGGTTTGGCAAATCATTGGCTATTAAAAAAAGATTCCCTTATATTATAAAGTTTTAAATATTTGATATATTTGTTTTATTTTGTGTTGTAGCTAATAACAAATGACATATTCGAAAGTGGCGAGCACAGAGTATTGGCAAACCATATAGGTTTAAGAATATCCATTGCAAGCTTTTTCTTCACATCAAGAAGCTTTATGGACCTGTTAAGGAGTTGTTATCAGAAGATAATCCTCCAAAGTACAGGGAAAAACAGTGAGAGATATGGTAAAGTTATGTTTGTATGTATCTTGCAAGGACAACCCAATGGTAAAGCTATGTTTTTCTCAGATTGAGTTTGAATCCTTCCATTCCAATATATATATATATATATATATGAAAATAGGTTGTTTCTCTGTGATCATATGGTTGTCCTAAACTAAAAACTTTACCCTATCAATTTTTCAATAATGTGATGAATGTGTCATGGATCTGAGACAAATCCGAATATTGTTTTTTAAGCTTTGCTACATTGGGGATATAGTTGTGTATATAAAACTTCTAAGGTAAATTGCACAATTTCTAATATATATATATAAGACATCGAATTGTTAGAAAACTACAAGTGAATGTCAATTTTTTTCTTGAAAGAAAACTACAAGTGAATGTTAAAATTATAATTACGAAAGAGAGGATTTATTACTGTGAACTTGTATAGAAGTAAGATCAATATGCCAGAGATATGGCGAATTTATTGTTGTTGTCGTTGTTTTATTATTAGTTTTGTTTTTTAAGAAATAAAAACAAAATATTAAAGAGATAAACCAGATACATCATTCAGTAAGCACTGTCGTAGCCATTTCGGTCCCTCCCCAATCCAAGCAGAAAAACTAACCACTGAAAAAGAGAACCTAGCTAAATGATGAGCTAGAAAATTATAAAAGAATAAAAAATAAATATAAAAAAATAAAAGAAGAAGAAAGAAGAGACAAGAAAAGTAAGACAGAGAAAGAAAAAAAAAAAAATCCATTGTCAATTGCATATTACCAATCGGAGGACCAAAAAATATTTTCTATTTTCAAAACTCACAATTTCTTCATATGTTTGCCGTTTAGGCAATAACTTCTCCTATAGATGAAATTAAATTTTCATTAATTCTAAAAGTTTAAATTGTTAGAAAGTGACGATAGATTAAATAATTTATTATTTTAGGTTGTTTGTGTGTGATCATATGGTTGTCTTGAATTAAAAACTATACCCTATTGAATGTATATTTTTTCAATAATTTTTATGAAATATTGCTAGTCCATGACAATTGTAACACTATCTCATGGATTTGAGACAAATTAAAGTAATCTTTTCAAGTTTTGCTACAATTGGAATATAGTTGCATTTGATTGAAAGACATTATATTTATAGAAAACAGAGGCTTTTGAGAACAAATAACAGGATTCTTTTGTCCTTGCCATTAATTATCCCAGTTGTCTCTAGATTTAAGTAAAGTTTTAATATTGATGGCTCCGATATCTCTATGCAAATGTATAGTTGGTTTTTGTCTAGTCTATCATTTATATGGTCTCCTAAAAATTTTGAAGAAATAAGAAAGAAAAGAAAGTAAAATAGAGAATAAATTCTCCTATAGATGACTTGAAAAAGAAAAAGAAAAAGAAAAATCTTTTGGGTCTTACCACGTGTCAATCAAAATTCAAAATCTCTCTGGTTAAGCAAATATAGAATATTGTATTTCGTATTTTTTAATTTATCCGGCTAGAATTCTCTATTATGAATTAAATTAATTACAAAGAAATGTCCTTATTTTTTTAATGAATAAAATTGAATTTTATACCTAGCACGTTGTTAGATGTAACCGATATGTGTACTTGCAGTACCATGCTCGTTGAAAAAAAAAAAAAAAAAAAAAAACCATATTTGTCTTGTCAATGGAAATTTAGTGGATTATTAGGGTTCAGGATCTCGTTAATTATCTATTCCAAGTTTCAAACAAGCTATCCTATTACAGGTTGTGACGATGCAGCATAAGCAACTTGGTATATTTTAGTCCAGTTGACGCCTATGTTTTTATCCGCAAATGCATTGAACCTATCAATTCAAATAATAATAATAAAAAAAATATTGTTCTATAGAAAAATTAAAAATTAATATTAGGATCATGATATTTTGTTTAGGAATAACGTGGCAATTCATTAATGGTGGAACAAAGTCTATAATCCAAATTCATAAAAGTATATCTAATAATGCATTGCCACGTTATTTAAGTAAACCAAAGCATATCAGGTACTAATTTTCTGCAGCTGGTCCCATAATCCCATTGCCACCCTAAAATATTGCACAAAATGTCAAAATCAACTTATTGAAGAACCTATGGGCCAGTGGATTTATGTAAAAATGGGATCCATAATTTAATTGGCTGTTCTCACATTCTTAAATTAGGATTTAGAATAAAAAAACCAATACATAATTGCCAATTAGCAAGTGTCATATGGTTATTGATGGTCATCAGCATTAGTCAGCAGTGACAAACAGCACCTTCCAAACCCCAGCATATGGAAAAAAATCCATGATGATGGCTTTGAAAGAGCTCTGCGAGTTACGTATATAATAATATTTGTCAACTTGAAAATTTAAAAAAGAAAAGAACAGAACAATATTGCTCTGATCATTTCCTCAAATCACCATACATAAAATCAAAATTGAACAATCTAAGACATACCCTAAAAAATTGTTTGAGAAAACTAAGGAAGAGAAAATGGTGGCTACCAGCAAATTAGATACTAGTGCAGGTTCAGAGAAATTGAAGAAAACCGAGTATAATCGAGCAAGTGAAGTGAAAGCTTTTGATGAAACAAAAGCAGGGGTTAAAGGACTTGTTGATGCAGGTGTTGCAGAGATCCCTCGTATTTTCTATCGTCTGGATGATGAACACTTGGATGAGAGCTCAGTTTCTGAAGATGGAAAACAGTTTAGCATTCCGGTTATAGACTTGGGAAGCCTTTTTGAACATGATCATGTTCGACGGAAAGAGATCGTTGAAAGAGTAAGAGAAGCATCAGAAACTTGGGGTTTCTTTCAAATTGTGAACCATGGAATACCTGAGAGTGTTATGGAGGAAATTAAGAAAGGGGTTCTTAGGTTTTATGAGCAAGATACTGAGGTGAAGAAACAGTTTTATACCAGAGATCCAATGAGACCTGTGGTTTACAACAGCAACTTTGATCTGTATAAAGCTCCATCAACAAATTGGAGGGATACGTTTCTTATTCAAATGGCTCCTAATCCTCCAAAGCTAGAAGACTTGCCTGACGTCTGCAGGTAATTTAATTAGATGTTATACATGCTTTCAGAAAATTAACTTTTTATTAGGCCATATAGAAGATAAGTTTTGATATGAGTTTATGCTTTTCAATAATACTTTTTGTACTTGAAAATAGAAACACAATTTTTATATCCTATATAATTGATTGAAAACAGTTTTTGGAAGAGGATTTCAAATTACTTGTATAAAGACCAAACTGCAGATTCTAACCTTTTTGAAAGATGCATATGTACGTTTATTGTACCAATTATATATAGTTGATTAAACAGAAATCTACATCTTGTATGGTTTTAATCTACAGCACATAAGAGACCAAATCAATTTGTAAGCTTGAAACTTACTAGCTATAGCTAATTTAAAATTCAAAAATTTTGGCTCTTCCTACAAAATAATTCTTGTACAAATGATCTGGAAATAACACAAGATTAATTGTTATTAGACAAGTTTTACACAGATCATGGTACAAAATGTACTAATTAGAATTATATCCAAGTACTATATGTAAAAAATGATTCACCATGCCTGGTATAATTTATTGAATTAAAAGACAAATCATGATGTATACTTTAAATGTTAGACAATATATTATTTTTTTCCCAAAATTGGAAATACTAAAACCAAAGTATAACATCCTATTGCACACCCTATTCATGTACTTAAAATTTATATTGCTAACTCGTAGAGACATACTCGTGGAGTACTCGGAGAAAATAATGAAAGTGGGAATTTTATTGTTTGAGTTGTTATCGGAGGCGCTTGGACTGAAGCCGAGCCACTTGAACGACATTGATTGTGCAGAAGGGCTTGCCGTTTTATGCCATTACTATCCTCCATGCTCACAACCAGAACTCACTTTGGGAGTAAGCAAGCATGCTGATAATAGCTTCATCACTGTGCTGCTTCAGGATCATATAGGTGGTCTCCAAGTCTTATGCAACAACCATTGGATTGACATAACCTATCAGCCTGGTGCTTTAGTCGTTAACATTGGAGATATTCTTCAGGCAAGTATTATTTTATAATTTACCATATGGATTTTTATTTTTGTTGGTAAATGGTGATTTGTCATGCTAGCTGTAAATGCTGTTTTTGAGACATGACTAAAATTCTGATTTTTCCTTTTCATTAAAACGGTCATATGTTATACTAATGCCTGAGACTATAATAAAACAGACATGAAATTTTTAGTATAAATTATTCATTGAAGTGACATCATAACACATTAACACATTTGAAACAAAACAAAACATAACTCTTATAACAAAGGTTAACCTAATAAATAATACATATTTGTTTAGTAAGTACTTATGTCTTTTTTCTCTTTTCTCTTTGTGTATCAGCTAATATCAAATGACAGATTCAAAAGTAGTGAACACAGAGTTCTAGCAAACCGTGAAGGTCCAAGAATATCTGTTGCAAGCTTTTTTTGCACAGGAATGTTGCCAACCACAAAACTCTATGGACCTATTAAGGAGTTATTATCAGAAGATAATCCTCCAAAGTACAGGCAAACTACAGTGAGAGACTATGTTGCATTTTCCAGTGATAAAGGCCTTGATGGAACTTCTGCTTTGCCTCATTTCAAGATTTGAAACGAGCCAAGATAGAAGAAGGATGGTCAAATTAATAGTTTCTACATAAATAATCTACTGCCAAATATTAGGTTGATTGTGTATGACCATATGGTTGTCATAAATTAAAAACTATACCTTATTATTTATGGATTTGAGACGAACAAACATTTGGCACTATCTCATGGATTTGAGACGAATAAAATAATCTTTCTAAGTTTTGCTATATTGGGAATATTGTTGCATTTATAAAATTTTTAATATAAAATTAGCATAATTTTCAAAATATATTTTGTAAGAAAGACACGAAGTTCATACAAAATTACAAGTAACTGTTGAAATTTTAACTACCGAAAACAGAAGATTTTTGTAAACAAATCAACAGGATTCTTTTCTCTTTGCTGGGTCTATCCATGTTTACCATCTATATGGTCCCACATTAATTTAAAAATTAAAAAAAGAAAATTAAAACCGAGAAAAATATTAAAGCAAATAATAATAATAAATCAAAAATAAAGAACTATAGATGAAAAATATTAGAGAGTTCTTTTTATGATCAAAACTTCTCATAAGAAGTCTACCATAGCAAATATCTATAATTTAAAATTGAAAAAAAAAAAAAAAAACCCTCATTTGAGCCCATCATAGCATGGGCTCCGATCCAAAGAAAAAAAAATTACACAAACACGCACACACGTATAACTAACAAAAAACAAAAAAAAAAAAACCCTCATTTGAGCCCATCATAGCATGGGCTCCGATCCAAAGAAAAAAAAAAGGAGAATTTGTCCCAATACCCCTATAGGATCGAGCTTCATGAATTTTACCCTCTCAATTCATTTCTTTTTTGATTTACCCCTTAATATCCCTTATAACCTTCAAACAAAAAATAATTACTTACATATCCTCTTATTTTTAAAACCAAACAAAAATCAACTTTTCCTTTTCTAAACGTCTTTACACTTTCATACAAATACAAAAATACAAAAAAAGCAAACAAACGGGCTTTACACGAACACACAAATACAAACAACCAAACCGAAGCTGTCGTGGAAAAGCCAAACATTAGGATCTCATCTCAGCACAGGGAATAAGGTAATTGGTTGAATCTTTTTGTTTATTTGTTGCCGTGGGATCGGTGTGGGTTGTTTTTGTGTGGATTTGGTTTTATGTTTATTTCTTTCGTTGCCGTGGAGAGTGGGTTTTTATTTATATTTTTTGTGTTTATATTTTTTGAAGATTTAGGATAGATTGATATTGGGCATTAGTAGGAAATGAAGAGAGGAAAAAAAATGGGACCGGTTTGGCCTTGATCGGTGGCCGGAGGTGGAAGAAATAACCGGGTGAAGAATCGGATCGGTACTGGTTTAGGCGGGTTTATTTTTTGAAGATTTAGGATAGATTGATATTGGGCATTAGTAGGAAATGAAGAGAGGAAAAAAATGGGACCGGTTTGGCCTTGATCGGTGGCTGGAGGTGAAAGAAATAACCGGGTCAAGAATCGGGTCGGTACTGGTTTAGGCGGGTTCGGGTCGACCCGGACAAGGGTTGAAGATGTATTGAACGACATGTCGTCTGGGATGAACGACACCTAGACGACACGTCGTTTTTTAATTTTTTTTTTAAATTTTTATAAAAAAATGTTTTTTTTTTTGGGTTCCATCTACAGACATCCCTGAGCATGGAAAATAAATAAAGGATGAAGGCAGGGAAATCAATGAATTTAATGAAGAATAATGTTAGTTTGTAATAATGTTAGTTTGTAATAAAAAAACATAACATATGTATATATATGTATTTGTTACAACTTAGGGATATAAGGATTTTTACCCTGATCAAAGTTTAAATCCTTAAGCTAAAGGTGTTATCTCACTAGTGCATGATACTCAAACTCTGTCTAGAAAACTGTTTTTGTGGGTTGAAAAGAAGAATTTTTTTAAAAACGTACTTGACCCTTAGGAAACTAATTATATTTCTTTTTGGATTTGTATACAGATAAAATAAATATGAAGTGAATGATTTGTATAGCATATATAGGTGTCGGTAGGTCTGAGCTTTTACAACCAAATCAGGTTAAACACAAGCAGTATGGGGAAGAGATGTAGCTACATTAGTTGACATACTCATATAGAAGTGGTGGACATGTTGCAGTCCAGCTTAACCTATATGTTCAGATTATAGTCTGCAACTTTCTGTGCACATTTTTTAGACATATATTGTATGGTAAGAAATAATTAAATATAACATGAATATGATATGTATATATACAGTCTAAGGACTGCTTTTGATTGGCTTATAACAATCTGTTTGTTGCGTCGCTTCTATCTAGTCTTCCACCTCTATACTTCACTTTCTTGTTTTTCTATTTTGGGTGAATTGACTACTTCCTCTCCAGTCATTTCAATATTTCACTTTATCTGCTTCTGCATGTAGCATCATAATTGGCCACAATTGTGGGTTGCTCTATTAAAACCTCACTTTAGACTATAGCTGCATTAGAAATCTTAGTTGCTTTTCAGACCTTCTTTTTTCTTTTAAGTTTTTTCTTCTTCCTTTTTGCTAGGGTAATTTATTACTAAAAATCAGTACATGGAGATAAGAGAAAAATACTTTATGATTAATTAGAATTGAAGTTGAGAATTCCAGAGTTAGTACTTTCTAAAGGTATAGATATATATATATATATATATATATATAGAGAGAGAGAGAGAGAGAGAAAGAGAGAGAGAAGATCGATGCATAAAATTTTAGGTACATGGTTAGCTAGAAGCAAACACGCAAACACTTTATCCCCAAAAAAGAAAAAAATAAAAAATTAAAGAAGAAGAAGATAGAAAGATTTAGATGGCATGCACACTGTTATACATTAAATGTTCAGTAAATGTTATGGCATGCACAATATCCTTAGGAAGAGAGCTTATGAAATTGAGGATTGCGGATATTTATACATGTATGTATACATAGTTGACAATGTTGTTAAAGGTAGATAAAAGTTTATTAATGTTGTCAATGTACATTTGTAGGTTGTACTTTATAATGGCACCAAAGAGGAACTTGCGATGTCAACCGAAGAAGGGAGTTAAGAAGGTGGAAAGTAAGAGACGCTGTGGTAGCACAGCAGCAGCACCCGACTCTAAGCGTCAACGTACTACTAGGCAGAAATCCAAATCTGAGACAGAAAGCACCAAACTTCGAGGGCACGTTCCACTTTCCTCTCCCCCATCTGATATGGTAAGTTTTATATTCATTTATGTTGTTTTGTGTGGTAAATGATAAGACATGTGGCAGTATTTATTCATGAATGCGAAAACTGAAGAAAAACTTCACCCGATGGCCATCGGTAATTGCCGATAGGCCATCGGGCTTTTTTTTTAGTTCATTGTAGGTTGATTACCGATGGTTTCATCGGTAATTACCACTTGTGCAAAAAAATGTGAACCCATATGTCTTAAGATTTAGTTGGAAATTATTATTATCAAGTTAAGGTGGAAAAATAGGGTATGATTAAATCGTTGATGTCAGTTCCATTTATGTAATTCATATTGCAACCCATCGATGCTCCAAAGGAACGGATGTTGCAGGATGCCGATATAAATAAAGTTAGGGCACATTCATTCGGGAATCCAATAGGGGCGAACAAAGTAATTACAAGTGTCCTCACAAGTGAGCAGCTCGAAAAGTATAGACAAACATGTTTTGGACACTTACTTGACATGAAGAACCTCCGGTTCTCTGGTCAGTTAGTGCATCACCTGCTTTGCAGACAAGTTGTGTCCAACAATCCAGAAGTACTGGAGTTTAACTTCGGCGGATCTGCAGTGCGATTTACGAAGTGGGAATTCGCACTCATTAGTGGGTTAAAGTTTTGTAGGTACCCTTCGATGTATGATATGCAAATTTCCAAAGGAAATGAGCTGCGCACGAGGTTGCTAGATGACAGGAGTGACTTGAAACCGCCCGAACTGGAACGACTATTTAAGGATACACTTTTTGTGGATGATTGGGATGCTGTTAGAATTGCATTACTATATTTCTTAGTTTATGGTGTACTCGGAATGGATCCGAAGGTTCAAATAAAAAAAAAAATTCATTGATTTGGTTGCTGATCTCGACGTGTTTAATTCCTACCCTTGGGGCATTCTGAGCTACAAGGAGACGATCAACTCATTCCACAATGCATTCCAGCAATGAGGACGAGGACGTGCAGTAAAGAATATATCACAGTATTATGACCTAAAAGGTTTTCCATTGGTGTTTCAGGTACGGTAATATATTTAATACATGTAGCGTTTACTTAAAATTTATATTTAATAACCTATAATTTGTATTTTGTAGGTGTGGGGGTTTGAAGCAATCCTTGATTTTGGTAACCAATTTGCCGACCGGTTGGAAACCCGTTGTCCGAGGATCCTTGGATGGCATACTCCAAGGCAACCGAACCATTTTGCTGTCCATAATTGGTTCTCCTCCAATAGCAATGTAAGGCAAATTTTGTTTAGACTACATGGTACGACTACATTCAAGTTACATTACCATAGTCAGTTTCCAAATTTACTTTTTTTTTCCTTTCTTCATTGCATGTAGTATGTTGTGCACTGGAGGTTAGATGCTACCGATGAGGAGAAGACTATGGATTATTGGAGAACAATAGCAGTTGACATACATGAAGTTTGCTACACGTCACCTCCAATTGTAGCACCAATAGTTGGCGCTAAAGATGTTGGCGCTAAAGATGTTAGCTCTAAAGATGCGTCCAAAGCTGAGGAGCATTCTAGTGGCCCTCCAGATGCTAATTTCAGGGTATGCAATTGTTACTTGCACGCAAATTTGTATTTCATATGTTGTACTAATATATGTTGACTTATGTTTTGGATATTGATATTGATTAGCTTGCTTGCTTGGAGGCAAAAGTTGATGAATTAAATAAAGAGATGGCAGCGTTAAGGAAGATGCTTAGTTCTGTTATTGACCAACAAAAGCATCAGGTATCATTTAGACAATTTAGTATACTTTACTTTAGTGCTTTAGCATTATTAAATTACATATTGTAATTCAGCAATTATTTGTTGTTAGAGTTTGGGAACTGCAAAAATAATCATTGTGTTTTGCAGGCCGAGCATCATATGCATAGCCATTCACCGTCATCTTCGGTTAGACCATCATCCCCTGTGGCACCGTCTGTTGGAGAGCAAGCTGAAGAATTTGATGCACCCATAGACGGTTCCAATGGTAGGAAGGAGGATGATGATTGTACTACACCGTTTGAGCATATCGTATGTGGAGGACCCTATGTGGAGGATTCCTGGGCTTTGGTGCCATATCGGCCTTTGCATTTCGGGTGGGATATCGGTGCTTCAGCTGACAGTCCACATCATGACCAATCAGCTGAGATTGAGGTGGAAGATCGGAAGCATAACGTTGGTGATACAATGCGATTCGGTGGAGTTTACCACCAGTCACATCACGTCATCTCTCCTTATACCGACCTGTGTAAAAAGAAGGTCAAATTTAATCTTACTCGACCTATTGATGCATCAAAGGAGAAGGCGTTCGATGAGTGGTATAGGGTGGCACCGAAGGAAGCAACCGTGTGTACATCTTATATGACGGTGGGAAAGGAATTTTTTGCTGAGCTACTGACCGATGAAGGATGGTTGAATTCCGATGTAAGTTATATGCTTTATGTTCATGTAAAATCATTGTGGTCCTACGTTTGGAATGATGTTTTATTTATCACCTCGTACTTGTTACTTATTTCCTTTAATGTGGTTTTGCAGCATATTGATACTATTTTGTATTTCATACGAAAAAGGCGGTTTGATAATGAGAAGATGTTCACCAACACCTGTGCCATATTAGACGTGTTATTTTGGGTAAGATGATGGGATGTTACTGCGTTGCTTAATGTTATATTGATGATATTTTATATTGTATATATTTCATTATTAGGCAGTCATCCATCAAAGGGCGTTATCCCATATGGAGGGCATCTCGTAGCACATATTCATGTGATGCGACCCTTTGTAACTATGTGCTTGGGAGGTCACCCAAACCTAGCGTGTCGTGGCGGATATGTGATTATGTAAGTCCATACATATATTGAAAAAAATTCTCACTAAGTTTCCCATTTTGTGGATAATGAGGTTATGTTCTAATTTGCAGGTGTACATCCTTGTCAACAATGGAGGCGCTCATTGGTTGGCAGCATGTGTGGACTTAAAGGCCCGGCATATTGATTTATATGATCCAAATATGGGAAATAAATATGTCCAGAATAGAGAGTTGAAGAATGCGGAATGCCTTACGTATATGCTGCCTTACCTATTGAGGGATGGGGGATATTACGGAAAGAATCCGGACGTGTCTCCCACTTTAGATCCATTCACGATGACCATGATCAAAGATGCACCCCGCCAAGATAATGGGTATGAATGTGTTGTCATTTCAAACAACTTGTATTGCTGCTGTTTTTTATTGTGGTTACGTGTGAAAATACACGTGGTTGGTTTTCATTAATGCTAATCATTAATGCTATTCTGCAGGGGTGATTGTGGCGTCTACGCTCTGAAATTTATTGAATACATGAGTAGTGAGGAGAACCCTTCATTTGGTCCGCAAGACATTATGTTTTTTAGAAACAAATATGCTGTTGATTTGTACTTTAATAAACTTTCAACGTAGATCGTATGTTTAATGTTATGATGGTCTATACTAATGTTATACTAATGTTATCTTAATATGCTGAACCTATCTTTACTAATGACAACCGTTGAAAAAAAAAGAAAAAGATAAAAGATAAAAAAAACCCTCGGTTGTGGTAAAAATTAAAGGAAAGATGATTATCGATGGTGCATCGATAATTCCCGATTCACCATCGGTAATTACAGAAACACTTTTTCGTAACCAACAAATAAACCCTGGAAAAATTACCGACGGTTTCGTCGGTAATTTCTGAAGGTGCATAGTCCATCAAGTTTTACCAATTTGTTGGGCCCCACAAGTCCCATAATGTGTGTTGAATGCAAAAACATGGCAAATAGGGATTCTAAAATTATAATAAGTGGAGAAAATCCCAAAATTTAATAAATGTGTACCAAATTTTGCCAAAAAATGGGATGTCTGTTCACCCTCCGTAATTCCCGAGGAAAACGTCGGTAACAACCAAATTCCCTCGGAAAATTACTGATTTTTTCGTTGGTAATTCCCGAGGGTGTACAGTCCATCACATTTTACATATTTTTTGGGCCCCACAAGTCCCATAACGGCTGTTAAAGCAAAAACATGCAAAACAGGGATTCTAAAATTGTACTAAGGAGAGAAAATCCCAAAATTTAATAAAAGTGTATCCAATTTTACAAAAAAATTGGTGACTGTTCACCCTCGGTAATTCCCGAGGAAAGCGTCGGTAAACTACAAATGCCCTCTGGAAAAATTACCGACATTTTCGTCGGTAATTCCCGAGGGTGTACAGTCCATCATATTTTACCAATTTTTTGGGCCCCACAAGGCCCCTAAGGTGTGTTGAATGCAAAAACATGCAAAATAGGGATTCTATAATTGTACTACAGAGAGAAAATCCCAAAATTTAATAAAAGTGTATCAAAGTTTGCAAAAAATAAGCTAATTGTTCACCCTCGGTAATTCCCGACGAAAGCGTCGGTAAACTACAAATGCCCTCTGGAAAAATTACCGACATTTTCGTCGGTCATTCCCGAGGGTGTACAGTCCATCATATTTTACCAATTTTTTGGGCCCCACAAGGCCCCTAAGGTGTGTTGAATGCAAAAACATGCAAAACAGGGATTCTATAATTGTACTAAGTAGAGAAACTCCCAAAATTAATAAAAGTGTATCAAATTTTGCAAAAAAATAGATAACTGTTCACCCTCGGTAATTCCCGAGGAAATCGTCGGTAAACTCAAAAATGAACTCAGGAAAACCTACCGACAGTTTCGTCGGTAATTCCCGAGGGTGTACAGTCCATGATATTTTATCAATTTTTTGGGCCCCACAAGGCCCCTAAGGTGTGTTGAATGCAAAAACATGCAAAACAGGGATTCTATAATTGTAATACGGAGAGAAAATCCCAAAATTTAATAAAAGTGTATCCAATTTTGCAAAAAAATTGGTGACTGTTCACTCTCGGTAATTTCCGAGGAAAGCGTCAGTAAACTACAAATGCCCTCTGGAAAAATTACCGACATTTTCGTCGGTAATTCCCGAGGGTGTACAGTCATTATATTTTACCAATTTTTTGGACCCCACAAGGCCCCTAAGGTGTGTTGAATGCAAAAATATGCAAAATAGAGATTCTATAATTGTACTAAGGAAAGAAAATTAAAAAATTTAATAAAAGTATATCCAATTTTGCAAAAAAACTGAAAACTGTTCACGCTCGGTAATTCCCAAGTAAATTGTCGGTAACCAACAAATTCCCTCTGGAAAAAGTACCGATGGTTTCGTCGGTAATTCCTGAGGGTGTACAGTTCGTCGTATTTTACCAATTTTTTGGGCCCCACAAGGCCCCTAAGGTGTGTTGAATGCAAAAACATGCAAAACAGGGATTCTATAATTGTACTAAGGAGAGAAAATCCCAAAATTTCATAAAAGCATATCAAATTTTGCAAAAAAACTAACAACTGTTTACCCTCGGTAATTCCTGAGGAAATCGTTGGTAATACCAAAAATACCCTCTGGAAAATTACCGATTGTTTCGTCGGTAATTACCGAGGGTGTACAGTACATCAAATTTTCTAGAGGGTATAACCGACGAAATGTCATGCACTTACACCCTCGGGAATTACCGACGAAACCGTCGGTAATTTTTCCAAAGGGCATTTGTAGTTTCCCGACGATTTCGTCGGGAATTACCGAGGGTGAACAGTTAGCTTATTTTTTGCAAACTTTGATACACTTTTATTAAATTTTGGGATTTTCTCTCCTTAGTACAATTATAGAATCCCTTTTTTGCATGTTTTTGCATTCAACACACCTTAGGGGCCTTGTGGGGCCCAAAAAATTGGTAAAATATGATGGACTGTACACTCTCGGGAATTACCGACGAAATTGTCGGTAATTTTTCCATAGGGCATTTGTAGTTTACCGACGCTTTCCTCGGGAATTACCGAGGGTGAACAGTCACCAATTTTTTTGTAAAATTGGATACACTTTTATTAAATTTTGGGATTTTCTCTCCTTAGTACAATTATAGAATCCCTTTTCTGCATGTTTTTGCATTCAACACACCTTAGGGGCCTTGTGGGGCCCAAAAAATTGGTAAAATATGATGGACTGTACACCCTCGGGAATTACCGACGAAATTGTCGATAATTTTTCCAGAGGGCATTTGTAGTTTACCTACGCTTTCCTCGGGAATTACCGAGGGTGAACAGTCACCAATTTTTTTGCAAAATTGGATTCACTTTTATTAAATTTTGGGATTTTCTCTCCGTATTACAATTATAGAATCCCTATTTTGCATGTTTTTGCATTCAACACACCTTAGGGGCCTTGTGGGGCCCAAAAAATTGGTAAAATATGATGGACTGTACACCCTCGGGAATTACCGACGAAATTGTCGGTAATTTTTCCAGAGGGCATTTGTAGTTTACCGACGCTTTCCTCGGGAATTACCGAGGGTGAACAGTCACCAATTGTTTTGCAAAATTGGATACACTTTTATTAAATTTGGGATTTTCTCTCCGTATTACAATTATAGAATCCCTATTTTGCATTCAACACACCTTAGGGGCCTTGTGGGGCCCAAAAAATTGGTAAAATATGATGGACTGTACACCCTCGGGAATTACCGACGGAAATGTCGGTAATTTTTCCAGAGGGCATTTGTAGTTTACCGACGCTTTCCTCGGGAATTACCGAGGGTGAACAGTCACCAATTTTTTTGCAAAATTGGATACACTTCTATTAAATTTTGGGATTTTCTCTCCGTATTACAATTATAGAATCCCTATTTTGCATGTTTTTGCATTCAACACACCTTAGGGGCCTTGTGGGGTCCAAAAAATTGGTAAAATATGATGAACTGTACACCCTCGGGAATTACCGACGCAACTGTCGGTAATTATTCCCGAGGGAATTTAGTGGTTACCGACGATTTCCTCGGGAATTACCGAGGGTGAACAGTCATCAATTGTTTTGCAAAATTTGATATACTTTTATGAAATTTTGGGATTTTCTTTCCTTAGTACAATTATAGAATCCCTGTTTTGCATGTTTTTGCATTCAACACACCTTAGGGGCCTTGTGGGGCCCAAAAAATTGGTAAAATATGATGAACTGTACAACCTCGGGAATTACCGACGAAACTGTTGGTAATTTTCCAGAGGGAATTTGTAGTTTCCCAACGCTTGCCTCGGGAATTACCGAGGGTGAACAGTTAGCTTATTTTTTGCAAACTTTGATACACTTTTATTAAATTTTGGGATGTTCTCTCCTTAGTACAATTATAGAATCCCTGTTTTGCATGTTTTTGCATTCAATACACCTTAGGGGCCTTGTGGGGCCCAAAAAATTGGTAAAATATACTGAACTGTACACCCTCGGGAATTACCGACGAAACTGTCAGTAGGTTTTCCTGAGTTCATTTTTGTGTTTACCGACGATTGCCTCGGGAATTACCGAGGGTGAACAGTTATCCTATTTTTTTTGCAAAATTGGATACATTTTTATGAAATTTTAGGATTTTCTCTCCTTAGTACAATTTTAGAATCCTTGTTTTGCATGGTTTTGCATTAACACAAGTTATGGGACTTGTGGGGCCCAAAAAATTGGTAAAATTTTATGTACTGTTCACCGTCGGGAATTACCGACGGAACCGTCGGTAATGATTCCAGTGGGAATTTGATGGTTACCGACGGTTTCTTCGGGAATTATCGAGGGGGAACTGTCATCCCATTTTTTTGCAAAATTTGAGAACTTTTTAAGGACTTTTGGGATTTTCTCTCCTTAGGATAATTTTAGAATGCATATTTTTCATTTTTTTGCATTCAACACACCTTAGGGGACTTGTGGGGCCCAAACAATTGGTAAAATGTGATTGCTATAGGGTTTTGGTAATTACCGACGAAACCTTCGGTAATTCTAGAATCGAAAACAAATTGAATGTTTTCATTTTTTAATGCCGTTTGATCACTAACCTTGCCAGAATTTATCATTAATAATGCTACATTTAGCATGTTATTGGTTGGAACACACATGATTGAAGTTGCCGGATGGAATTGTTTTGAGTCTTTTACGACGGTGTACAAATGTCAATTACCGATGATGCATTGGTCATTACCATTGGGCAGTAATATCATCCATGCAATAGTAAGAAACATACAAAAAACTGAACCAAAAATTGAAGACGGAATGATATGTTATCAAAACAATATGACAGATGAATTTGACAATAAAAGAACACATAAAGCCAACGTCTATTACGCCAAAACACATGTTACGCGGTTGACCAACTAATTGCATTCCTGACTACATTTCATACACATGCATACCACATAACATGGCCTCATTGTCTGAATATAGCATCATGCGATTGATGGGCGTTCGTTTCAGTGGTGCTGTTGGTTGTTAGTGCTATCAAGAGGTACGGTGGCGGAGCATGATCGGCTGGTGTGACCAACCTGTTTGCACCTCCCGCATCTATATTAATGACGCTCCTCTCCTTGAGATTGAATCCTCTTCTTTCTCGGTCTTCCTGACTGTTTGCCAATTTGAGATGGAAGTACAACCTGGTTTATGACATCATCTGGAGCATGCCACTGACATTTATCTCCAAGTGGATATATGGTTTCCGAATATGCATAACGGAGTGAGTCAACTGAGTAATGCACCGAGCAAAGGAAATATGGAGAAATATGTCGATGCTTACATGCTGCAATTGCATGGACACAAGGAAATCCATCAATGTCAAATTCCTTGCACGAGCACGTCTTATTTTCTAAGTTAACAACTCCAACGAACATGCCATGGCCAAAAACTTGAAACTCATATAAGTTCATTGGCATAACACGTAAGCCTCTGCCATTATTTGAGCGGTCCTGCATGATTTTTTCCAACCAATTAGTAATAGGAGTTTGCATTGCAGCAGCGTTAGTTAGACGTTCATACCACCACCTTTGCAAGACATCACGAATGTGATCTAGTAATGGCAAAACAGGTTTATCCCTAGCATCAATAAGCACAGAGTTCATGCTTTCTGCAATGTTAGTTGTCATTATGTTGTATCTATTGCCCGGAAAATGTGATCTAGCCCATTTTGAAGGACTTGCATCCTTGAGATATTGTACAGCTTCAATACTAACCCCTTCTAAAAGCTGCATGGCCTTATCAAAATCCTCAACAATATATGCTCTAGCTGCATCATTAAAAGTTGATATAATCGCGTTGACATTACCTTTAAACTTCTTAGCACATAAATTTGTACCAAGATGATATGTGCAGTGGCCATGGTGATTATTAGGGAAAACTGTACGTATTGCTTTTGCAATGCTCTTGTGTCTATCCGATATAAAAGCTATATTCGGATCATCCCCAAATGCTTCTTTAAAGCTCTCAAAAAACCATGTGTAAGCCGCATCCGTCTCCCCAGGGCCTATTCCATAAGCAAGTGGATAAATTTGATTGTTCCCATCCAAACATGATGCAATATATAACAAACCTCTATATCTATTCTTCAGTGTAGTTCCATCAACAGCTACGACTCTCCGCATATGCTGGAACCCTCTAATGCTAGCTCCAAGTGCCATGAAAAAATATAAAAATCTGTTTTGATCATCAGTTTCAATTCGAGTAAACGTGCCCGGATTTTTGCTCTTCAAAACATGACTCCATAAAGGAAGTTTTGCATATGAATCTTCTGGCGTGCCCCACAAACCTGATAGTGCAACTTCCTTAGCGGCCCATGCTTTGTTGTAGCTTATGTTTACTCCGTAATTAGGGCGAATGTCATGCACGATATCTCGAGGTTTGTATTGCCTTGAAATCCCATCAAACATTGGCTGGATGATGTCTCCGATAACTGAACTTGTTGCTTGATGATGATCCCTTTTCATGATATTTAAAGAGCAACTATACTCATCTTTGAAGGCCCTAATCATGAAGGCCTCTGTATTATCACCATGTAGTTTGGTAGCACGCATTCGCCACACGCAATTGTCGTTTGCACATACAACCTCATATCGGACTCTATCCGACTTCTTGACCTTGAATTCAAAATTTCTCTTTAGTGCATAAAGACTAATCTTCTTCTGTAGCACATTCTTACTCGCAAAGATTTGGTTGATTCGAATGATTTCATGGGCATTGACGGATGAGAAGCGATGGTTGACCCTACGTTCAGCCATGGTTGCCGTCGAATCCTGTCAAATGTCCAAATGGTTTTCGGTACAAGGAGAGGCAAGCACATCATCATTCACATTATCAATTGGAGTACTACCATAAGGAGACTCACCATGTCGACTATCACCAGCTGAAAGTCCCTTAGGTCCAACAAATGTCTCGTAACCCATCTTCACTACGATCAGTGTTGACCTCAACCTCAAATTGTTCATCTTGATCATAATCATGTCCACGATACTCATTCAAATCATTAATATCGAAGTGCTCGTTATCATGATCATGTTCCGCATATTGCACATTGTTTTCACACATTTGATTTTCAGAGAATCCAGGTTGAGTTTCCGGCACATGAATTTCGGTCGCTGGGGACTGCATGTCGGCATCAGAGGTACAAGTAGCTATCTCGGGAACTACAGATAGTGGGGCAATAGTCATAAATCCTGAACTTGTAGGTATCCTATTCACAACACATCCAGCAGTATTAATACTCTTTGGAACCCTGGATAACACATCAACAATAAGTGGAGATCTGTCTTGAGGTCTGTGTGAACTATACTCTTCTATAAAACTTTGTAGGTCTTCATCATTTTCCACAACGTATGGCTCACATGACAAACACACATGGTATATGAACTTGAAGATTAATTGATGTTGTGTAGAATCTAAGTTGAGAGCGTTGTAGACAACATCTTCAAGTTCAGCCAACGTACAATTCCTTTTGATACGTATAATCTTCGTTCTTTGACGTTGGTATTTCCAAGTACCTTCAGAACATACACTCCATGTTCCATCGTAGAACAGTAAAACTACAATTTGTGACATTGAGCACAAAGAGTTTACCAATTCAAAACATACTAAGTATCTACTTCTGCAATCGTAGAATCTTTGCTGGAAGGTTTAACTATAATCCTGAAGCAAAAGTAATGAAAAAATACAAATACATTTTTAGTAAATGAGTACATAAAATAAGCCAAACAATTATGTTATTAACGCCTACTCGAATAGCATTTTAAATACAAATACAAATGCATTTTCAGTAAATGAGTAAAGATAAAATAGGAATGCATTTTATGTAAATGAGTACAAATGCTGTTTAAGGGAAAAATGTTGCCATATATGTACACATATTTATATTTATAACACACCCTATGAAATCTGATAGAAGGTACTAGCTGCTGGATAGAGAAGACAAACGAGTTTTGTAGTTGGTCAATGTTTTCCCTTTCTGACCATGTAAATGTTATTTTTTTAATACAATATTGACTAATTAAATTCTTATTCTTAGGCTAATATATAAATATATATATATATATATATATATATATATATATATATATATATATTTATTAATTAAATCGATCCATTGAAAGGTCTAATGCTAAATTTGACCTCGATATCATCTTTCTGTGAATTCAAACAAAACATTTTTGATTCATTTTTATAATATTATATTTAATTTTTTGTTCATAGTTTATAACGCCTCCTTTGTTCGTACCAATTCATACTTTTTCCTCACTACTAGTATTGTGATAAGGCTAAGTCATTATTTGATTTTGACTTTATCTATCACCTATATGTAAAATATATGTTAGGAAATTTTTTTCGTAAAATCAATTAACAAAATTAATATGAAGTATATTGTATTTATTTGTTGGCTTACTTATTAAGCCATTTATGTTTACTATTGGGAGTTCATGATTTCAAAACATTAAGATGGAAAAAATTTATTATAAATGATAAAAAAAAATTATGTAAAGAAGTAGCATAAAGCCAAATTATGTATATATATATATGTATATATATCCACATACCAGGTAATCGTTAACTCCGATCTGCAGAAACGTACAATTTAATTACATCCTTTTGAAGTGTATGGGCTCCACAATGAAGATTTTTAGATGATGCAGGGAGAGTGAACTGAACTGAAGAGATTTTGGGATTTTCTGCAATGTTCGTCAATGCAAAGAAAGAAGGCTGAAAGGTACCTAACCAACAAAAGAGAAAGAGAGAGGAAGACACAGTATACATTTAATGTGGTAGCAGGACAGAAGTTAATGAGAGTAGATAGAAATGAGGGATGGTCAAAAAAGTTGTTTTAATATTATCACCTGTATTCGAGACAGTCAATGAGAAAACTGTTATTTTTACTTTACACTTTCATAGGTATCCATGTATTTAAATAGTTTACAAAAGCCAGACAATTAATTCCCTCCTAACAAGTCTCATTTGGACATACTACCATGGAGCCATTCATGTAAAAGTGATTGATACCATCCATTTAAATTATCATCCTTCTTATTTATTGCTTCTCCACATATCAAATAATATGGAGAATTTAATAATGAAATTGGATCCTTACACATCATATTGACACGAGAATCAAGTACAAAAACTAAAAACAAAATCTGAATTAGCAAGAGGAAATTGTACAAGTGTTTTATGAATAAAAACAAGAGAATATTACACCTGCTAGAGAATATTACAGCTCCTAGATAATATTACAGCTCCTACAAAAGCCTCTGTTGGTATCAATCCCGACTTAACCCAATGTTCCCCATCAGAAATGGAAAGGCTTGAAATTGTCACAGCAATTAAACATCAGCCATGGTAGTCAAGGATCACTTGCTGACAACACGATTAACTGTTGGTTGAACAAATATATGAACCCTGCTGATAGCAACTAGCTGTCAATAAGCAAAAAATACTATCTAGTTTGCATGAAAAGAATCATGAAAAGGAAACTCCATATGAATGATAAACTTTCGGGTGTACCATTTTCCAGGGAATCATGAAAACGAAACGAAATACCCTTATGTTTTATTTTTATATGTTTTTTTCTTTCCTTTCTTCGACGTTTCCCCGCCATCTCTTTATCCATAACCAGACCTTAGGAGCCCTCTGTTTCCTTTCGCATCGGCTGGATTGTAAGCGTGGAGACTGCGCATTTTGAAGGAGATGGTGAAGAGGCGACTCAGATAGAAAACTGCAGGGTTTTAGAGAGCCTTCTTATCTGCACAAAAATATATGAACAACATAAAATAAAAGTGAAAAATATAATGAGCACTGGGAAATAAAAACCACCATAGCTGAATATATTACCCTCGGTAGAAATGGACGTTTCTGTTAACGTATATAATGTGCAACCATGGAGTTTAAACAGTCAATTTCCCTTATGATTCTCATGTTGATAATGAAGTAAATGCAATAACTGACAGTTTGCATTACACATTAAGGAAAACAAGAATTATACATGACAACAATAACTGATAACAACGAAAGCAGTAATATTTAATCACCAACAGCAATTATAGTAATAAAATAACTATAACTACAATTATATTAAAACAAAAATAAGCGTGTAGACAATTAAATTTAATAAATAAGCAGCATTCAATAATGGAAAACACACAATTACTATCTTTAGAATAACCTCCACAGCACCTTTGCCATCACCAAGAGCTCCATCTATTTCATCAATCACCTAGAGAAAAAGTAGTAACTTCTTTCTTCTGCATACATTCTACAATAAGAAGGGTAACCACAAAAAATAATGCCAACCAAGCACTTTGGCCTCGACTCAACAGTGACAGAGTTCATCTGCACTACATCAACAAACTAAACTGTTGTATAAAGTAACCTATAACACAAAGCAATACATTGTAATAGCTAGCCAAAAAAAAAATAATAAAAAATAAAAACACAAAGTAACTTTATACAAAATTTCCAATCTTAAAAGAATATAATATTCAGCAGATAAAAATTAATGCAGATCCATGTGAAAAAAAACAAAAACGAAAAAAAAAAAAGAAGCATATATATACAAATACATACATCAGGGACCAAACCCATGGATTTCATTTTGGGGGGGGGGGGGCGGGGGGAGAGGGTTGGTGTGGAAATTGGAAGCTGGATGAAGAAGCATTCACTTGAAAAGAGAAGTTGAGCATCATTTTCACATTCACAGGTAGGTTACTAATTTTAAGTTCTACCCATGTGTGATATTCAAAATCACAATTTCACAGCCACAATTTTATGCTTTGAAAATAAATTAGAGACACATAGTACTTAGAAATTGAAGGATATAACAGCAGAAAGTTTAACATGACAATAGTATTACAAAACATTTCTGCCAATTGTATATGATCATTGGCACTGTTGACTCCATCTATGCTTCAAATTTTTTAAACAACCATGATAGTTTTCAGAATGCAAAAATCATATGCACTATAAAATGGAAAATGGATTGGAGACACAATAGGAAAGAAGATATGGTACCTGTAGGGCCAAACCATAACCGCCATTCACATCTTGCTCGAAATAAAGTAACTGGAAAATAAAGCAATTAGATTATAAATTTAATGTCACATCAGCAACACAAAAGAAAATGCAGATGCAGAGAGAGAGAGAGAGAGAGAGAGAGAGAGTTCATAGTCATCAAATTTGCTTTGTGCATTTGAAGTAACTCTTACTACAATACCACACTTGGCTTGTTGCTCGTTGATCGTAACACCAAAGAAATGAGCATTTTGCTTATCCACCTGCAACAAAACAAAATCAAGCAAACGGAAAATTCCAGAAAGAATGAAAGTCCATGATAACAAACATGAAAGCACCTTTTCACTAACTGATGACAGAATGGAATGTATCCCTAGTTGGCTGTACTCCATCCAGCATCATATCATCATACATATCTCTCAGCAAGAAATGCCTACCACCACCGTTATTAAAAAAAAAAAAAACAGAACACAACTTTCACAATTTCTCCCAAAAAAAAAAATTCCCAAAACCACTAAAAGAAAATCAAAATTAGAGACACTGCTTGAGTAGTTCCTCCGTCCCAATAACAATCTAAAATATATTATTTATTTAAAAAAAAAACTATTTCATTATTAGCAAAACAAGGAAGAAAATGTCTCGGGAAAAGCTTAAGAATTTGAAAATGGAGAGGAGAAGATTACCAGTGATTGATCGAATGAGCCTCATGCTTTCCTACTTCGCTGTTGCCTACCTGTTGCTTCTGCTTCTGCTCCTAGGGATCTCTAAAATCTTGCAGTTTTCTCTCTGAGTCGCCTCTTCACCATCTCCTTCAAAACGTGCAGTCTCCACGCTTACAATCCGGCCGATTCATGAAAGGAAACAGAGGGCTCCTAAGGTCTGGTTATGGATAAAGAGATGGAGGGGAAAAGTCAAAAAAAGGAAAGAAAAAAACATAAGGGTGTTTTGGGATTTTAAAAGATTGGAGGGGTAGATCAAAAAAGAAATAAATTGAGGGGGCAAAATTCATGAAGCTCGGTCCTATGGAGGTATTGGGCCAAATTCCCCAAAAAAAAATTACACACACACACACACACACACACACATACGTATAACTAACACATATAACGATAGCCCGATATAAAAACCAAAGGATGAATGCAAAAGCCCAAAATGTAGGATCCAACTGCAAATTTTTTATTCAAGACTAGGAGAAGAAATTAAGCATGGCAGGATTAACAAATTCAATAACTTGTCGTCTCTACTTATGGAGTACTCAAAGCAATTGATGAATCTGGGAATTTTACAGTTCATGTTGTTACCGGAGGCACTTGGGTTGAACCCAAACCAATTTAATGAAATGGATTGTGCAGAGGGGCTTGTCTATGAATATATTTGCTTTATTTTATGTTGTAGCTAATAACAAATGATCGATCCAAAAGTGGCGAGCACAAAGTGTTGGTAAACTTTATAGGTCCAAGAATATCCATTGCAAGCATTTTTTCCACGTTGATATTGCCAATAAAGAAGCTCTATGGACCTATTAAGGAATTGTTACCAGAAGATAATCCTCCAAAATACAGGGAAACAACAGTGAGAGACTATGTTGCATATTTCAGTGGCAAAGGCCTTGATGGCGCTTTGCTTTGCCACATTTCAAGATTTGAATTACTTAGCCCAGCAAAGACATAAAGAAGGGTGGCTCCAAATAATGGTTTCCAAAGTCAATATTGCAAATGTTTGGTCCTTTTTATGTCTTGCAAGGAAAACCTAATGGTAAAGCTATGTTTTTCTCGGATCCAATTCGAATTTCTTCATCCCAATATATAAATGTATATATATGTATATACATATATATAGATATATATATATGAAAAAAGGAAGTTGTGTATATGTGATCATATGATTATCATTTAAAAAAAAAAAAAATTTGCCCTATTAATTTTTCAAATCTGTTTGATGAACATGTCATGGATTTTAGACAAATTAAAGTAATGTTTTAAGTTTTGCTACATTGGGGATATAGTTGTATTTATAGAAGGTTTAATGTTAATTGTATAATTTTTAATGTATATATATTTATATTTATATTATAAGAAAGACGTGAAATTGATAGAAAACTACAAGGCAATGTTAAAATTCTTTTGATTGAAAACTACAAATGAATGTTAAAATTATAATTATGAACAGGGGATCAATTTCTGTGAATTTGTATATAGGGGGAAGATCAATAAGCCAGAGCTATATATACTGTAGTGGAGTTGTTTTAGTTAGGTCTGTCAATTATGGTTTCCACATTAATTTTGTAAACTTAAAAGAAAAGAAAAGTAAAACAGAGAAAATAAAATCCATTGTAAATTGCATGTTACTAATTTTAAGCGTATACACATTAATTTCAAATATGACAACAAAATTATTTTCTATTATGAAGTCACAATTTTCTTCATATTTTTAGGCAATAAAATCTCCTATAGATGACTTGAGGAAAAAAAGAAGAAGTTGAAAATATAAAAAAATTTTCATCCCCAAGCTTTCATAATTGGACTAGCAACACCAGCAATATTATCAAACTGCCACATGGCAGTCACACACTGCCACGTGCCAATCAAAATCTCTGTTTAAGCCAGATAGAATTTTTATTTTTAATTTTTAATTTATCCAGCTAGAATTCTCTATTGTTAATTAATTTTATTACAAAGAAATTCTCTCTTTTTTTTTTTATTGACTAAAATTAAAATTTAATATTCGAGCTAGTAATTAATGGATAATTGAGATATTTGCCGTATCATGCTTTTTTTTCTTGTTTTTTTTTTTTTGGGTCAATCATTCATTTGGAAATTTAATTTGAGGTCGGGTTTTCATTCATTGTCTATTCCAACCAGCTATCTACAGGTTGTGATGCAGCATCAGTCCCCTTGATATGTTCAAATCCAGTTGATATCTATGCTTCCATTGGCCGATTGAGATTTATCAATCATACAATAATTGCACTCATAATATCTGTGTAAAAGTTAATAATTAGGTAAAAGAAATATTTTTCTTTTTTATAGCTAAATTAGTGATCGAAAATATTTTTCTATACAAAAATTAATTGCGTCCTTATACCGGTAGATTATTACTCAGTGCAGCTGGTCCCCAAAATCTTGTGTCCACCTCAAAAACAACCATTGATAATACACATCCAAATCGCAGGTTTGGGTAAAATCCTTGTCCCTTTAAATTAAAATATAGTGTAATACCTGAATCCAAACAAAAAATCGATATTGGATGATGGATTTATATATAATAATATTTGTCAAACTTGAAATTTAAAAATAAAAGTACTGATAAGTAACAGTATATAAATTGCACAATCTAAGAGACAGCCTAGTTAATTGCTTTGGAAAACAAAAGAAAAATAAAAAAAATGGTAGCTACTAGCAAATTGGATATTAGTGAAGGTTCAGACAAATTGATGAATAAAACCGAGTATGATCGAGCAAGTGAAGTAAAAGCTTTTGATGAAACAAAAGCTGGTGTTAAAGGACTTGTTGATGCTGGTGTTACAGAGATCCCTCGTATTTTCCATCGTCCACACAATGAATACTTGGACAAGATCTCAGTTTGTGAAGATGGAAAAAAGTTTAGCATTCCAATTATCGACATGGGAGGTCTTTTCGAAGATGATCATGTTCGACGGAAGAAGATTGTTGAAAGAGTAAAAGAAGCATCAGAGACTTGGGGTTTCTTTCAAATTGTGAACCACGGAATACCTGAGAGTGTTATGGAGGAGATTAAGAAAGGGGTTCTTAGGTTTTATGAGCAAGATACTGAGGTGAAGAAACAGTTTTATACCAGAGATCCAATGAGACCTGTGGTTTACAATAGAACCTTTGATCTGTATAAAGCTCCATCAACAAATTGGAGGGACTCATTTTTTTCTCTAATGGCTCCTAATCCTCCAAAGCCAGAAGACTTGCCTGAGGTTTGCAGGTAATTAAATGATGGATAAGGATCTTTTGTCTTTTTTTTTTTTTTAATGTCATGTTTGATTAATGATAGAATCTCATTTCATCTTAAATTACAGTTAATCTTTTTCACTTAAATTTACTTTTTCTTTGTTAATGTTTTTCAATGGAACGATGTGTTATATAATTGATGGCCATGGATAGGGATAGGAAAAAGAGGACCAAAAAACCCAATAGGTTTTAATTTGAGTTTATGATTTCAATAATACTTTTGTCACAAAATTGGATGGAATACTAAAATCCAAGAATAACTAACTATCGCATAAAGTTACCCTCTTCATGTACTTATCGAAATTTATATAACTCGCAGAGACATACTTGGTGTCAGGACCCGCCCAGAATTCCTTCCCGGAACCCTAGACAAGTCCTGATCCCAGGGAAATATCACCGAACTTTCCAACGGAAAATCCGGCAGCACCTCCCCTAAGGGTAGGACTTACCAAAAATTACCTGCACTGAAAACACACTTCTATAATCACCCCCTTATTCCTCCCGCAAAACTACAAGTTGTTCCACAATTTACAGCACTTCACAACAATAACAGCAGCCCAGTGCATAAATAAAACATAAGTGTCCAAATAGTATACAGAGCTTTATGAAGTGCTAATCAACAGAAATACAACAAAGATGAAAGGAATAATACAACTGAAATGAATGAGTACAAAGGTACTTCTCGAAACACGATAGTAGCAGAGAATTGGTTCGCTCCGGAAGAACGTCTACCACCCCTTGCACCTAAGGGAACGAAACTTAAAAACGTGAGATGCTAATCGTCTCAATGAGTGACCCTAACTACTGAACACTTTTAATGATAATAATAATAATATAACAAATAAGGGAATTGAATTAATACCAACAATTAATAAATAAATAATAACAGTTGGAAATGAAATTTTCCCTCAAAACTCTCACCAATCACTCCGTTGGAAATGTTTCCTTTTTAAAACGATTTCACAAAACTCAATATTCGTACTTCCCGAAAACCAAGGGATCAAACATTTGATAAACAATAAATAAATAAATACCCCAATATATAATTAAAATGTAATAAATTATAACAAATAATTTTTGAACACCTTTGGGGTTTGAAACTTTATCTGAAAATTACACTTGATGCACCACACCATATACCGGTGATGCCCTCCGATACCCAGCGTCCTGAGCACCGACTGGCGGGGAGATTAAAGAGAGAAACTTGCAAACGGCACTTCGGCGTCCCGACAGTACCGCTGCTGAAACCATCATTCCGGCCAAGGGGGGGCGGCTGTGGCCAATAACAAACTTGCCTGCCCACGGTCCAATGGCAACTCACGGGAGAAATAATAATACTTGCGCGCTGAACCACATATACATATACCAGAACACCAATATTGTATGAATGCGTCTAAAATAATTATTAAACCAACTGTACCGTTTTCCAAAATTACCGTGGGAAATATACCAAAATTTCACACTTACCATCCCACATATTTTTATTTAACAAACCGGTACGAAAACATCGATAACAAATAAAACCATAATTTTCTCGTAATACGAGGTTCAACAATTAAAATACCTCGGGAATAATTTATACAATTTAAACAAATATTTTCATAAAATATTTAACCCAATTATGCCCGAAAAATAATACTTAAAACCACGTATGATTATTACCGAAATATACTTTGCTCATGCATAATAAATAAATTAAATCACAATAAAACCATAACTAAATTGTACCACATGAGTATAATTTAAATACCAATTAAACATAATTAATTACCCAAAATATTTTTTGAAGGTGGGTCACTCACCTTAAGCGCGTAAATCAGCTAAGATCCTCCACAGGATCAACTCCACTACTCGTACACGCACCTAAAACATCTCCAGTATACCAACCAAATATATTAATATTTTAATCGGGTAATTCCCAAATGGGTACCCGGGGAGCAAACACAACGACAACTAAAAGTTACGAGTTATATACCGAACCGAAGTTTGAGTGATGAGGATCACGGATTTGGTCTTACTTTCCGGTGATCGGACCCGAGGTGGCCGGAATCTCGCCGGAAAGATTTCGGGTTTCGACTCCTCAATTCTCCCAAACCATCGCGAATTGGGGGAAAAGGATGCCGGATTCGGGTTCAGAGGTCGAACATAGTGGACAAGAACTGGCGGTGCGACTGGGTACTCGCCGGAACAGTAACTTCCGGTGAGCCGCCGCGGTCACCAGCAACCGTAGCTGGCGGTGGCGCGTGCGGTGGCCGTTGGCTGAGATATTTGGTAGTTTTGTAGATCGAGTGGAGAGGAATCCAACGGGATCGGCGGTGAGGCAAACGGAGGCCGGACGGCGGAGAAATCGGGGTTTGAAGATTTTCGGTCCCTCACCGGAAAACGCTCCGATCGCGGTGCGTTGGAGGTCCGGTGGCCGTGAAATTTCGTGGGTAGGCCGGAATTGAGGAGGTGGTGAGGGGTGGCTGGCGCATGTGGCCTGAAAATAGCCAGAAACAGGGCAAACAAAAGTGGCCGACGGTGGAGGGAAAAATCGCCGCCGAACTTCGCCGCCTCGATTCGGGCGCGTCCGGCGACCAACGGTAGTGAAATTTCAGGGTTTGGCAGGAAATGGGGAGAGGCTTCCGTCTGGCTGGTGCGTGTAATGAAAATCGGCCGGAAAATTTGAAGATTCCGGCGGCCGGTCGGTTTCTCTCTCTCTCTCTCCTCTCTCTCTTTCTCTCTCTTCCCCGAGATTTTTGTCAAATAAAAGCCACTGTGGTGATACTGTTCATCCACGTGGACCAATCAGGTGATGACACGTGGCATTACTGTGCACTTAAGCCAGATATAATAAAATATTACGGTATCCGACGAACTTCAAACGTCCATAACTTTTTAACCAAATGTCCGATTTAAGCGTGCCGTTAGTCTATGAACTCGTATCGACGAGTACTTTACAACCGTATAAGAGTCAAAACAAAATTTCACAATGACAAAAAGTCAACTGTCAGGACCCGTCCAGAATTCCTTCCCCGGAACCCTAGACAGCCCTGATCCCAGGGAAACCCTACCGGACCCTCCAAAGGAAAATCCGACAAAGCCTCCCCTAAGGGATTTACTTACCACAAATTACCTGCACTGAAAACACACTTCTAAAAACATCCCCTTATTCCTCCCACAAACTACAAACTGATTCCACAAATTCCAGCACTTCTCAAAGCAACAACAGTCCAGTGCATAAATAAAACAGAAGTATTCCAATAGTATACAGAGCTTTAAGAAGTGCTAAACAACAGAAATACAACAAGGCTGAAAAGAAATAATACACTGAAATGAAAGAGTACAAAGAAACTTCTCGAAACACAACAGCAGCGGAAAACTTGGTTCGCTCCGGAAGAACGTCTACCACCACTTGCACCTAAGGGAACGGAATTTAAGAGTGTGAGATGCTAATCATCTCCGTGAGTAACCCGAACTACTGAACACCTTTTGATAATAATAATAAAATAATAACAATTAAGGAGTGGAACAAATACCAACAATTAATAATAAATAATAATAACCTTTGGAAAATAATGATTTCCCTCAAAACTCTCACCAATCGCTCCGTTTGAAATGTTCCCTTTTTAAAACCTTTTCGCAAAACCCAATGTGCATACCTCCCAAAAACCAAGGGATTAAATAATTTAACAACAACAATTAAATAAATACATACCCCAAATATATAATAAAAATATAATAAATTATAATAAATAAATTTTGAACACCTTTGGGGTTTAAACCATTATTTGCAATTACACCGACAATTACACCTGACGCACCACACCATATACCGGTGATGCCCTCCGATACCCAGCGTCCCGAGCACCGACTGGCGGGAGGTTAAAGAGAGAAACCTGCAGTGGTCACTTCGGCGTCCCGACAGTACCGACTGCTAAAAACCATCACCCGGCCAAGGAGGGGGGCGGCTATGCGCAACAATAACCTTGCCTGCCCACGGTCCAATGGCAACTCACGGGTGAAGTAATAACCGCACGCTAAACCATATAATAACCGCGTGCTAAACCACGTGTCCATACACCATACACCAGAACACCAATACTGTATGAGTGCGTCTAAAAATAAACATAAACAACCAACCGTACCGTTTTTCCAAAAACCACCGTGGGAAGTATACCGAAATTTCACAAAACACCATCCCACATATTTTATCCAATCACCCGGTACGAAACAGCGATAACAACAAACCACAATTTTCTCGAAATACAAAATGCAACCATAAAAATACCGCGGGCATAATTTATAAAATTTAACCAAATATTTTCATAAAATATTTAACCTAATTATGCCCGAGAAATCACATTTGAAACCACATAAAATTAATACCGAAACATACCTTGCTCATGCATAACAAATAATTTAAATTAAACCGCATTAAAATCATAATTAAACCACACCACATGAGCATAATTAAATACTAAATTAAATACCAATTAAATTTAATTAATTGCCCAAAATAATTTTTGAAGGTGGGTCACTCACCTGGAGAGCGCAAATCAGCTAAGATCCTCCTCGGGATCCACTCCACTACTCGCGCGTGCACCTAAACAACCACAGTGCACAAACCAAAAATATTAATATTTTATTCGGGTAATTCCCAAATGGATACCCGGGGAGCGAACACCAAGCGACATCTAAGGGTTACGAGTTATATACCGAATCGAAGCTCGCGTGATGAGGATCACGGATTCGGTCTTACTTTCTGGTGATCGAACCCGACGGGGTCGGAATCTCGCCGGAAAGCTTTTCGAGTTTCGGCTCCGCAATTCTCCCAAACCGTCGCGAATTGGCGGAAACGGAAGTCGGATTTGGGTTCAGGAGGTCAAACACTGCGGACTGGAGCTGGCCGGAATTTCGGGTACTCGCCGGAACAGTATTTTCCGGCGGGCCGCCACGGTCACCAGCAACGGTCACCGGAACAGTATTTTCCGGCGGTGGCCGTTGGCTGTGAAATTTTGCAGATTTGTAGATCGTGAGGAGAGCAATCCAACGGGACCGACGGTGAGCAAAACGGAGGTCGGACGGCGGAGAAATCACCGTTTGAAGATTTTCGACCCCTCGCCGGAAAACGCTCCGATCCCGGCGCGTCGGTGGTCCGATGGCCGTGATTTTTGGTGGGTAGGCCGGACTTGAGGAGAGGATCAAGGCTGTCAGGCGCGTGTGGCCGGAAAGTGGCCGGAACAGTGCCGATTCGCGGTGGCCGGCGTTGGAGGGGAAAAATCGCCGCCAAACTTCGGACGTCCGATCCGGGCGCGTCCGGCGGCCGTTCGCCGTGAAATTTGGAGGTTTTGCCGGAAATGAGGTGGGCAAGCTTTCTGTCCGGCGCGTGTACAGTAACTCGGCCGGAACAGTGGAAAACTCCGGTGGCCGGCGGTGGCTCTCTCTCTCTCTTTCTCTCTCTTCCCCGAGAGTTTTTCAAAATTAAAACCCTGCGTGACACTGTTCATGCCACGTGGACCAATCAGAAGTTGACACGTGGCATTTCACTGTTCACCGACCCAAAAAAATATTAAAATAACACGGTATCCGGTAAACTTCAAACGTCCATAACTTTTTAACCGGATGTCCGTTTTGAGCGTGCTGCTAGTCTGTGAATTCGTATCGACGAGCACTTCACAACAGTCAACCTCGGTCAATGTGCACTGATTTCGGTGCAATTTGGGACGGGGTGTTACATCAACTCCCGGCACCTTTTGGACTGTTTGCACCTCAACTTGTTTTGCCCATAACTTTCAAACCGTAGCTCCGTTTTCGACGTACTACTAATCTACGAACTCGGGGCATCATGCACTTCGCCACGGTACCCTGGTTAACTAGAAATTCCAACTGGGATAAAAAGTCAACTTTTGACCCGCTCGGTCAACGATCAACCTCGGTCAACGTGCACGGATTCCGGTGTGATTTGGGACGGTGTGTTACACGTGGGGTGTATTCGGAGAAAATAATGAAAGTAGGAATTTTATTGTTGGAGCTGTTATCGGAGGCACTTGGATTGAAGCCGAACCACTTGAAGGACATTGATTGTGCAGAGGGGCTTGCCATTTTATGCCATTACTATCCACCATGCCCACAGCTAGAACTGACTATGGGAGCCAGCAAGCATTCTGATAATAGCTTTATCAGTATGGTGCTTCAAGATCATATTGGTGGTCTCCAAGTTCTCCATCAAAACCATTGGATTGACATACCTTATAAGCCTGGTGCTTTAGTCGTTAATATAGGAGATCTTCTTCAGGCAAGTGTTAATTTAAAACTTACCATATGGATTTTTTCAATTATTTTTATTTTTGTGGGTTTTTTCATTCAACACCTTTATTTAATTTTGGAATTTTTAAACAAATGTTGATTTGCTAACTACGCTATAGCTGTATATGGTGCTTTTGAAACATGATTTGAATTCTAATTTATGTTATAGCAATACTAACACTAAAATAAAATAGACATGAAAATTTATTAGGTGTACATAACTATGAGTGTTTGATGGATTAATAGATCATTTTGCATGGAATAAATTTAATTAAGTAGCATCTAACACTAAAAGAAAAGTCTTTAAAAGAGAACGGTTAGTTTCAGGCCCAAAGAGAACAATCATTTTAGAACCTTGCTTGTATTACATATTATTTTTAAAACAGTTCTTAAATAATTCTCTTTTAAAATTGAAAACAAAGCACTAATTATAATAAATAAAAAAAATGATGTACTTATTAAATTTTTTAAATCATTAAATTTAATACTGACTTGTAAATTATTTACTGTAAATTACTAATTAAAGTGGCATCTTTAGTATTTAACATATTAACACATTCCTAACCAAGCATAACTCTTACCTAAAGTTGTATAAGATCGACTAAAGTTGACTTAATGAGATACTAGGTTGATCTAGTTAGAGATTGACTACATATACATATATTTGTTTAATATGTAATGTCTCCTACTATTTTTTGTTTGTGTTTCAGCTAATATCAAATGATAGATTCAAAAGTAGTGAACACAGAGTTCTAGCGAACCGTGAAGGTCCAAGAATATCAGTTGCAAGCTTTTTTTGCACAGGAATGTTGCCAACTACAAAGCTCTATGGGCCTATTAAGGAGTTGTTATCTGAAGATAATCCTCCAAAGTATAGGCAAACTACAGTGAGAGACTATGTTGCATATTTGCACAAGAAGGGCCTTGATGGAAATCCCGTTTTGCCTCATTTCAAGATTCGAATCTAGAAAAGGCCAAAAAACAATCCACTGTCTCGTGTTAGGTGGCTTGTGTGTGATTATATATGGTCGTCATAAATTAAAAACAATACCCTATTAGTTTCTTTTTGTCATTATATTTGATGAAATATTAATGCTAGTCCTTGATAGCAGTACTAACACTGTCTCTTATGGATTTGAGACAAATTAATAAAGTAATCTTTCTAAGTTTTGTTACATTGGGAATATAGTTGAGTTTATAAGATTTTTAATGTAAAATTTGCATAAATTACAATATATATATATATAAACGAGGATTTTATAGTGCAAATATTTTCAAAAATGATAATTTTTACAAAACAATTATTTTTGTATATAATATTGATGATAGTTTAAAAAAAAACTGTCGTACTGTGTATAGGTATATATATTTGTAAGGAAAGCCATGAAGTTGAAAAAAAAAAAAAAAAAAAAAAAAAACCTAGAAATGACTATTAAAATAATTAACAGAAAACTAACAGGGGATTTTTTGTAAACAAATTGCAGGATTCATTTCTCTTTGTTGGGTCAATGTTTATCACCTGATCCCACATTAATTTTGCAAAAATTAAAAAAAGAAAAGAAAGGTAAAACAGAGACAAAAAAAAAAAAAGATGTAACTGATTTTTTAAACAAACAGATCGGATAAAAATGCAACAAAATAAACATATATATACATAAATTTCAAATTGGTTATTCTCGATTATCAAGTCACAATTTCTTCATTTTTTTAGGCAATAAACTCTCCTATGTATGACTTAAAACAGAAAATTAATCGGAAAAAAATTCTTTAATTACTTGGATAAAATTTAGCTGTTTAGTTAAATATTCATTATTTTCATGAATAGTAATAATAGAATGATTGAAATTCTATCAATTTTTTAAAGCATTTTGTAGTCTCTGTAGAAACAGTTCCACTAACATAGCCATTGATTTCTGGTGCAATCAATTTGACTTGGATCTCTATATCATTATTCCTTAGGTTAAGGCTTATGGATTATAGCTAAGTTTTTTTGCTAAATAGGATTACTAGCTAAGTTGCTTCATCTTTTTTTTTTTTTTTGGTTAAGGAAAAAGAACGGAACCAAATATATAAAAACGGGATTCCTACATCCTTAATAATTTAAAGATTTGAAGTATCTTAGCAAAGTGATGAACAAGAATCAGTCCAATTAATGGTTTCTAAAATCAATAATTTTGTCCTCTCTCATGGGTCATTTTCAAGCATATTTATATTCTTTTTCTCTTACTAACGGTGGGGAATTCGAACGACCTTGTCAAAAAAAAAAAAAAAATTTTTTGAGATGATTGCGTGGAATCAATTGAAAAACAAGCTGTTTCATGCAATAAAAGGCACATCATGATGTCCCAACTCGTTTAAAAACAATATCAAAGAAATAGAGTAAACTAAGGTAAAATAAAATAAAATAATTGCTTTTAATATATGAAATAAAAATTTAAAAAAATAGAGGCAAAAAATGGGACACAAAATCTCCCTTGATCTTTTTGTATCATAATTTCCAACGGGTGCCAAGAAATTGCAATGTGGCAATTGATTGGATTGCAAGGAAGTTTCTTAGGGGTTTGTTACCTTATCTTGGGATTTTGATAAACAGCCTGAATTGGCAAAAAAATATGGCTTATGACTTTTGCTTCGCTTCAATAAAATTTGAATTTTCTCTTGTTCTAAAGTAAATAAATAAAAAGAAAGAAAAAGTAAAAACAGGGGAAAAAGGATCCATCGTCAATTGAATGCTACTAATTTCAAACACACACACACACACACACACACACACACATATATATATAGTCCCAATTATTGGACAAATATTTTTCTATTATTAAGTTAGAATTTCTTCATCTTTTAGCACTTTAGTTAAATATTAAATATTGATCCGGACGACAATTTTTCAAAGCCTTGTTTATTTTATATTGAACAAAAAGAAAAAAATATTCCATTTCTATGTGAATAAAGTTATAAAGTAGGCAATTCTTTAGTTTAATGAAGTTATATTTTTGCCCTTTAAATTTAAAACATTTTCATTTAGACCTTAAAAATTTTAATGTGTTGTATTTTGATCAAATTGGATTTTTTGGCTAGTCAAAATGAACCATTTTGTCATGTTTAACCAAACTTACAATTTGTTGCAATTTAAACGCCTTTATTTTAATTGGTTACAATTTATATCTTTTTATTGTCAAAAAAGAACTACCTTTTAATATATTACCACCATTTTGGTAAAAATTCAATCGGACGAAAATGAAACAAATCAAAGCTTAAAGGCTTAAATTGGAAAATTTTAGGTTTGAATACTAAAATTAAAACTTCTCCCAACTATAAAGTAGTAATTAAAATGCAATTAACCTTATAAATTAATATGTATAATATATAACGGATTATGAAGATGTATATGATTGCACAAAAGAACTAGTTTGACTTGGAAGTTTAATGGATTATTGAGGTTCTGTTCTCTAGCCATATACTTTCCAAGCACCGTAGCTGCCGTGCCTTGAATTGGAAAATAACTTCGCGTATCGATCAGAAAATTCAGCACACCAAATTTGAATAAATTAAAGATGTGCAAACGTACAATATTTTATTTTCAAAGTAGTAGTTACTGTACACTTTTTTTCCCCCCCTGCAGCTTGGAATAATTAATAATATCATGGCCGGCACCAAATATTTTACAAAATATGTGCTCAAATTATTAAAAGAGATAATAATAATAGAAATATATTAATTAACATGAAATATCCCCCCCCCCCCCCCTCTCTCTGTGCAGCTTGGAATAATTAATAGTATCATGGCCGGCACCAAATATTTTACAAAATATGTGCTCAAATTATTAAAAGAGATAATAATAATAGATATATATTAATTAACATGAAATATCCCCCCCCCCCAAAAAAAAAAAAAAAAAAAGAAGGCTTTGCTCATTTCTTCATTCAGCCATAAAATCCGAATATATATAGAACCTCAAAAGACAACCCAATTAAGTATTTGTGAAAACTAGGAGATTAAAAGAAAGATGGTGGCAACGAGCAAATTAGACATTAGTGAAGTTTCAGACAAACTGGAGGCAGAGTATGATCGAGCAAGCGAAGTGAAAGCTTTCGATGAATTAAAAGCTAGTGTTAAAGGACTCGTTGATGCTTGCATTACAGAGATCCCTCATATTTTTCATCATACATCATACGAGTACTTCAACGGAAGCTCGGTTTCCAAAGATGAAACACAGTTTAGCATTCCAATTATAGAACTTGGATGCCTTTTTGAAGATAATCCAGTCCAGCGGAAAGAGAATGTTGTTGAAGAAGTACGAGAAGCATCAGAAACTTGGGGTTTCTTCCAACTTGTCAACCATGGAATCTGTCAGGACCCGTCTAAAATTTCTTATCGGAACCCTAGACATGTCCTGATCCCAGGGAAACACTATCGAACCTTACAACGGAAAATCCGGCAGCATCTCCCCTAAGGGTAGGACTTACCAAAAATTTTCTGCACTGAAAACACACTTCTATATACACCACCTTATTCCATCCATTTTACTACAATATATTTCTATAGTTTTACAGCACTCCAAAATAATAACAGGGAATTAATGCAGTATTTAAGAAAATGTATCCAGTACAGTATACAGAGTATTATACAAATAAATATGAAATTAATACAATGTCAGATAAAGAAGCAATACAAGATAAAGAGGAAAAAGGGAGGAAATGCTTCTTGGACTTTCGGCAATGAACTGAGATGTCGGGCTGGTCCCGGATGAATGTCTACCAATCTTTGTACCTAGGGGAACAGAATTTAAAAATATGAGATGTTAATCATCTCAGTGAGTGACCCTATCTACTATATAATTATAATAGTAACGATAATTATAGCACATTTGATTGATTTAGAATAAATAAGTAAATAAATAATAATTAATTGAAAATAATATTTTCTCTCAAAATCTTCACTATTCACTCCATTGGAAATGTTCCCCTTTTAAAACATTTTCGTAAAATCCAATCTTTATTGCCTCAAAAATCAAGGAATAATTAATCTAATAAATAATTAAATAATCCAAATAAGAATAAAATGTAATGAAATATAACAAAATAAATTTAGAATACTTGCATTAAAGAAATATAACATAAAAGAAAAATTCAATATATAATTCATAAAATTTGATTTAATAAACTAAAATAAACAATGTCAAAAAATATAATTTAAATAATTATAAATAGATGATAAAACAAATTAACTACATTTAATTTAAATACGATTTTAAAACCTTTAGGATTTGAAATTTATATCTGGAAAATAATACTTGACGCACCACACTATATACCAGTGATGCCTTACAATACCCAGCGTCCCGAGCACTGTTCGGCGGGAGGTTAAAGAGAGAAACTTGTATACGGTCGCTTTGGCGTCCCAACAGTGCCGCTGCTTAAACCGTCAACCCGGCCATGGAGGGGGGCGGTTTATGTGCACTATATAAAACTTGCCTGGTCTCGGTACGATGGCAACTCACGGAAAACATTATAACTTGCGCGTTCATCCACATATACAGTACAGAACACCAGTACTGTATGAGTGCGTCTAAAACAAATAACCAAATTTATTATTAAAATACACAATTATTTCCAAAATTCACCTTAGGAATTATACCATTTTTCAAACTCACATTCCCACATTTTTCTTTAATATTTCCAGCATAAATCCATCGATAATAATACACAAATAATTTTTCTCCAAATCATAAAATCAATCAAATAATATTCCAAGGGCATAATTATATAATTTGAAACCACCAAACTTAAACCAATATTTTTTTTGAAATATTAAAAGTCAAATCATGCCCAAAAATAATATTAAAATCCAAATACAATTAATTAAATGAAAACACCTTGCTCATGCGTAATAAATACAATTAAATCACAATAATAATAATCAAGAATTCCTTAATAAACCAAATTTTCATTTAACATCAATAAACATATATATATATATATATATAAAATAAAATTTTACCACAATTATAATTAAATTCCACCACATGAGCACATTTCTAAATATTAAATTAACATAGGATAAATATAATTTATCACCCTAAAATAGTTTTAAAAGTGGATCACTCACCTCAAGCACATGTATCAATCGAGATCCTCTAAAGGATCAACTCCACTACCCACACGTGCACCTAAAATATCTACAATACACAAAACTAATTATTTTAATATTTTAATCGGGTAACTCCCAAATGGGTACTCAGAGAGCGAACACAAACGACAACCAAAATTTATGAGTAATATACCAAATCAAAGCTTGTGTAACGAGGATTACGAATCTGGTCTTACTTCCCGGAGATCAGACCCGAGGTGGCCGGAATCTCGTCTGAAAGCTCTCAGATTTTAAACCCTCGATTCTCACAATCCGTTAAGAATTGAGGAATTTGGACATTGGATTTGGGTTCAGAGGGTTGGAATTAATGGGAAAGGATGGGCAGTGCAGCTAGAAACTCGCCGGAAAGTCAATTTCCCGGCGAGTCGCCATGGTCACCGGAACCCATCACCGCAGGTGGGGCATCCGGTGGCCACTGGTCGTGATTTTTGGTGGAAAGATAGATCGAGGAACGGGTGACTCAACAGGACCGGTGGTGAGGCAAATGGAGGCTGAAATAGGGAGAAATCTGAGTTTAAAGAAATCGGTGCTGCCGCTGGAAAAAGTCTCGATCCGGGCGTGTCGGGGGTTGGTTGGCCGTGATTTTTGGCTGGCCGGCTGGTTTTCAAGTGGACTTCAAGGTGGGGTGGCGCATGTATGGAAAGGGTGGCCGGAAAATGGCTAATTGACGGTGGCCGGTCGGGTTTCTCTCTCTAGCTCTCTCTCTCTCTCCTCCCCTCTCTCTTCACACGGCTCCCACGCAGGTTGAGCCAATAAGAAGCCATCTCGTGGGTGCCACTGCGCACTCACAGGACTGGCTGAGGGCTTGACACGTGGCCTCCAATTTTACACACTAATAAACTAATATAAAATAATACGGTATACGAAAAATTTTGCGAGTCCATAACTTTTTAATCAGGTGTCTAATTTAAGCGTGTCGCTAGTCTATGAACTCGTATCAACGAGTACTTTACAACCATACAAAAGTCAAAACAAAATTCTACAACCATAAAAAGTCAACTCCCGACATCTTTGGACAGTTTGGATCTTGACTTATTTTGCCCATAACTTTTAAATGGTAACTCCTATTCGGATGTGCTACTAGTCTACGAACTCGAAGCATCATGTACTTCGCTACGGTACCATGGTCAACTAGAAATTTCACCCAGAACAAAAAGTCAACTTTTTGACCCATTCGGTCAACGGTCAACCTTGGTCAACGTGCAAGAATTCCGATGTAGTTTGGGACGGGGTGTTACAAAATCCCTTTTGAGTGTCATGAAGGAGATGAGAGAAGGAGTGCTTCGCTTTCATGAGCAAGAGATTGAGGTGAGGAAACAGTTTTATACATGGGATAGCAAGCGACCAGTTTATTACAATAGCAATTTTGATCCGTATAAAGCTCCATCGGCAAATTGGTGGCCTCCAATTTTTATATGACAAACATTGGATTGGCATACTTTATGAGCCTGGTGCTCCACTTGTTAACATTGGAGATCTTCTCCAGGCAAGTTCTTTATTTTTTCTTGTAAGATTTTCTATTTTTCCAAATAATGCAGTTTGTCATAATATTCATCAATATTAAAGACACAAAATATAGAACTTTTTTCATTACTAATAATATAATATATGCGTTTTCTAAATGAAAATTAAATTGTTCATAGGAAAACATAGTGGTGGATTTCTTTAAGCATCTCAACCGATATATGTACTTGCAGTATCATGCTCGTTGAAAAAAAAAAAAAAAAAAAACCATATTTGTCTTGTCAATGGAAATTTAGTGGATTATTAGGGTTCAGGATCTCGTTAATTATCTATTCCAAGTTTCAAACAAGCTATCCTATTACAGGTTGTGACGATGCAGCATAAGTAACTTGGTATATTTTAGTCCAGTTGACGCCTATGTTTTTATCCGCAAATGCATTGAACCTATCAATTCAAATAATAATAAAAAAAAATATTGTTCTATAGAAAAATTAAAAAGTAATATTAGGATCATGATATTTTGTTTATGGAATAACGTGGCAATTCATTAATGGCGGACGAAAGTCTATAATCCAAATTCATAAAAGTATATCTAATAATGCATTGCCACGTTATTTAAGTAAACCAAAGCATATCAGGTACTAATTTTCTGCAGCTGGTCCCATAATCCCATTGCCACCCTAAAATATTGCACAAAATGTCAAAATCAACTTATTGAAGAACCTATGGGCCAGTGGATTTATGTAAGAATGGGATCCATAATTTAATTGGCTGTTCTCACATTCTTAAATTAGGATTTAGAATAAAAAAATCAATACATAATTTCCAATTAGCAAGTGTCATATGGTTATTGATGGTCATCAGCATTAGTCAGCAGTGACAAACAGCACCTTCCAAACCCCAGCATATGGAAAAAAATCCATGATGATGGCTTTGAAAAAGCTCTGCGAGTTACGTATATAATAACATTTGTCAACTTGAAAATTTAAAAAAGAAAAGAACAGAACAATATTGCTCTGATCATTTCCTCAAATCACCATACATAAAATCAAAATTGAACAATCTAAGACATACCCTAAAAAATTGTTTGAGAAAACTAAGGAAGAGGAAAATGGTGGCTACCAGCAAATTAGATACTAGTGCAGGTTCAGAGAAATTGAAGAAAACCGAGTATAATCGAGCAAGTGAAGTGAAAGCTTTTGATGAAACAAAAGCAGGGGTTAAAGGACTTGTTGATGCAGGTGTTGCAGAGATCCCTCGTATTTTCTATCGTCTGGATGATGAACACTTGGATGAGAGCTCAGTTTCTGAAGATGGAAAACAGTTTAGCATTCCGGTTATAGACTTGGGAAGCCTTTTTGAACATGATCATGTTCGACGGAAAGAGATCGTTGAAAGAGTAAGAGAAGCATCAGAAACTTGGGGTTTCTTTCAAATTGTGAACCATGGAATACCTGAGAGTGTTATGGAGGAAATTAAGAAAGGGGTTCTTAGGTTTTATGAGCAAGATACTGAGGTGAAGAAACAGTTTTATACCAGAGATCCAATGAGACCTGTGGTTTACAACAGCAACTTTGATCTGTATAAAGCTCCATCAACAAATTGGAGGGATACGTTTCTTATTCAAATGGCTCCTAATCCTCCAAAGCTAGAAGACTTGCCTGACGTCTGCAGGTAATTTAATTAGATGTTATACATGCTTTCAGAAAATTAACTTTTTATTAGGCCATATAGAAGATAAGTTTTGATATGAGTTTATGCTTTTCAATAATACTTTTTGTACTTGAAAATAGAAACACAATTTTTATATCCTATATAATTGATTGAAAACAGTTTTTGGAAGAGGATTTCAAATTACTTGTATAAAGACCAAACTGCAGATTCTAACCTTTTTGAAAGATGCATATGTACGTTTATTGTACCAATTATATAAAGTTGATTAAACAGAAATCTACATCTTGTATGGTTTTAATCTAGAGCACATAAGAGACCTAATCAATTTGTAAGCTTGAAACTTACTAGCTATAGCTAATTTAAAATTCAAAAATTTTGGCTCTTCCTACAAAATAATTCTTGTGCAAATGATCTGGAAATAACACAAGATTAATTATTATTAGACAAGTTTTACACAGATCATGGTACAAAATGTACTAATTAGAATTATATCCAAGTACCATATGTAAAAAATGATTCACCATGCCTGGTATAATTTATTGAATTAAAAGAGAAATCATGATGTATACTTTAAATGTTAGACAATATATTATTTTTTTCCCGAAATTGGAAATACTAAAACCAAAGTGTAACATCCTATTGCGCACCCTATTCATGTACTTAAAATTTATATTGCTAACTCGTAGAGACATACTCGTGGAGTACTCGGAGAAAATAATGAAAGTGGGAATTTTATTGTTTGAGTTGTTATCGGAGGCGCTTGGACTGAAGCCGAGCCACTTGAACGACATTGATTGTGCAGAAGGGCTTGCCGTTTTATGCCATTACTATCCTCCATGCTCACAACCAGAACTCACTTTGGGAGCAAGCAAGCATGCTGATAATAGCTTCATCACTGTGCTGCTTCAGGATCATATAGGTGGTCTCCAAGTTTTATGCAACAACCATTGGATTGACATAACCTATCAGCCTGGTGCTTTAGTCGTTAACATTGGAGATATTCTTCAGGCAAGTATTATTTTATAATTTACCATATGGATTTTTATTTTTGTTGGTAAATGGTGATTTGTCATGCTAGCTGTAAATGCTGTTTTTGAGACATGACTAAAATTCTGATTTTTCCTTTTCATTAAAACGGTCATATGTTATACTAATGCCTGAGACTATAATAAAACAGACATGAAATTTTTAGTATAAATTATTCATTGAAGTGACATCATAACACATTAACACATTTGAAACAAAACAAAACATAACTCTTATAACAAAGGTTAACCTAATAAATAATACATATTTGTTTAGTAAGTACTTATGTCTTTTTTCTCTTTTCTCTTTGTGTATCAGCTAATATCAAATGACAGATTCAAAAGTAGTGAACACAGAGTTCTAGCAAACCGTGAAGGTCCAAGAATATCTGTTGCAAGTTTTTTTTGCACAGGAATGTTGCCAACCACAAAACTCTATGGACCTATTAAGGAGTTATTATCAGAAGATAATCCTCCAAAGTACAGGCAAACTACAGTGAGAGACTATGTTGCATTTTTCAATGATAAAGGCCTTGATGGAACTTCTGCTTTGCCTCAGTTCAAGATTTGAAACGAGCCAAGATAGAAGAAGGATGGTCAAATTAATAGTTTCTACATAAATAATCTACTGCCAAATATTAGGTTGATTGTGTATGACCATATGGTTGTCATAAATTAAAAACTATACCTTATTATTTATGGATTTGAGACGAACAAACATTTGGCACTATCTCATGGATTTGAGACGAATAAAGTAATCTTTCTAAGTTTTGCTATATTGGGAATATTGTTGCATTTATAAAATTTTTAATATAAAATTAACATAATTTTCAAAATATATTTTGTAAGAAAGACATGATGTAACACCCCGTCCCAAATCGCACCGGAATCCGTGCACGTTGACCGAGGTTGACCGTTGATCAAGCGGGTCAAAAGTTGACTTTTTGCTCCAGTTGGAATTTTGCGTTGACCAGGGTACCGTGGCGGAGTGCACGATGCCCCGAGTTCGTAGACTGGTAGCACGTCGAAAACGGAGCTACGGTTTGAAAGTTATGGGCAAAACAAGTTGCGGTCCAAACTGTCCAAGGGGTGTCGGAGTTGACTTTTTATTTATGGGGAACTGAGCTTTGACTCGTGCATGGTTGTGAAGTACTCATCGATACGAGTTCACAGACTAGCGGCACGCTTAAAACGGACATCCTGTTAAAACGTTATGGACGTTTGAAGTTTACCGGATACCGTAATATTTTAATGTTTTTGAGTCGATGAACAGTGAATGCCACTTGTCAGCTTCTGATTGGTCCACGTGACATAAACAGTGTCACACAGTGGCTTTTATTGGATAAAAATCACGGGGAAGAGAGAGAAAGAAAGATAGGAGAGAGAAAGAGAGAGAAAGAGAGTCCGATCGGTGCCGGAATTTTTCAAATTTTCCGGCTAAATTATTGTACATGCACCGGCCAGCAAGGTTCCCCTCCCCATTTCCGGCAAAACCTCAAATTTGCACGGCGATCGACCGCCGGACGCGCCCGGATCGGACGTTCGAACATCGGCGGTGAGTTTTTCCCTCCACCGCCGGCCACCGCAGATCAACCCACTTCCGGCCATTTTCCGGCCACACGCGCCTGACACCCTTCATCCTCTCCTCAAGTCCGGCCAACCCACCAAGTTTCACGGCCATCGGACCACCGACGCGCCGGGATCAGAGCGTTTTCCGGCGAGGGGTCGGAAATCTTCAAACCGTGATTTCTCCGCCGTCCGGCGTCCGTTTGCCTCACCGCCTGTCCCGTTGGATTGTTCTCCCCACGATCTACAAATCCGCAAAAAATCACAGCCAATGGACACCGCACGCGCCGCAGCCGGCGACGGTTGCCGGTGACCGCGGCGGCTCGCCGGAAATTACTGTTCCGGGGAGTACCCAGTTTTCCGGTCGGCTCCAGTCCACTGTGTTCGATCTCCTGAACCCGAATCCGGCATCCGTTTCTGCCAATTTGCGACGGTTTGGGAGAATTGCGGAGCCGAAACCCGAAAAGCTTTCCGGCGAGATTCCGACCCCGTCAGGCCCGATCACCGGAAAGTAAGACCGAATCCGTGATCCTCATCACGCGAGCTTCGATTCGGTATATAACTCGTAACCTTTAGATATCGTTTGGTGTTCACTCCCTGGGTACCCATTTGGGAATTACCCGAATAAAATATTAATATTTTTGGTTGGTGCACTGTGGTTGTTTAGGTGCTCGTAAGAGTGGCGGAGTTGATCCCGAGGAGGATCTTAGTTTATTTGCGTGCTCCAGGTGAGTGACCCACCTTCAAAAATTATTTTGGGCAATTAATTATGTTTAATTGGTATTTAAATTGGTATTTAAATTATGCTCATGTGGTGTGATTTAATTATGGTTTTATTGCGGTTTAATTTATTTATTATGCATGAGCAAAGTATGTTTCGGTATTAAATGTACGTGGTTTTAAGTAATATTTTTTTTGGGCATAATTGGGTTAAATATTTTGCAAAAATATTTGTTTAAATTTTATAAATTATGCCCGCGGTATTTTTATGGTTGCATCTCGTACTTCGAGGAAATTGTGGTTTGTTGGTTATCAATGTTTCGTACCGGTTTATTAAATAAAAATATGTGGGATGGTAATTGTGAGAATTTAATGTATTTCCCACGGTAATTTTGGAAAACGGTACGGTTGGTTAATAATGTTTATTTTTAGACGCACTCATGCAGTATTGGTGTTCTGGTGTATGGTGTATGGACACGTGGTAGCGCGCGGTTATTATGTGGTTTAGCGCGCGGTTATTACTTCACCCGTGAGTTGCCATTGGACCGTGGGCAGGCAAGTTTGTTATTGCGCACAGCCGCCCCCCTCCTTGGCCGGGTTGATGGTTTTAGCAGCGGTACTGTCGGGACGCCAAAGTGCCGTTGCAAGTTTCTCTCTTTAACCCCCCGCTAGTCGGTGCTCGGGACGCTGGGTATCGAAGGGCATCACCGGTATATGGTGTGATGCGTCGGTGTAAATTGCAAATGATGTTTTAAACCCCAAAGGTGTTCAAAATTATTTACTATAATTTATTACATTTTAATTATATATTGGGGTATGTATTTATTTAATTATTGTTTATCAAATGGTTTAATCCCTTGGTTTTCGGGAGGTATGTACTGTAACACCCCGTCCCGAACCATGTCGGAATTTTTGCACGTTGATCGAGGTTGACTGTTGACTGTTGACTTTGACCGTTGATCGTTGACCAAGGGTCAAAAGTTGACTTTTTGTTCCGGTTGGAATTCTAGGTTGACTGAGGTACTATTACGGAGTACACATTGGCACGAGTTCGTAGACTGGTAGCACGTTGAAAACGGAGCTACGGTTTGAAAGTTATGAGCAAAACAAGTTGAGGTCCAAACTGTCCAAGGGGTGCCGGAATTGACTTTTTATTCATGTAAGGTTGGGTTTTGACTCATGCATGGTTGTGAAGTGCTCATTGATACGAGTCCGTAGACTGGCGGCACGTCCGATTTGGACATGTGGTTTGAAAGTTATGGACCTGTAGAGTTTTACAAACACCGTATTATTTTAATATTATTTTTAAACGCGTAACGATGTGCCACGTGTGACTTAATGAAGGTGACCATGTGTCACCATGGTGAAATGCCACATGTCAACCATGTGTAAAAATCAAATTGTTTTATTATTATTTTAAATAATAATATTGTTATTAATATTATTTAATCATTTTTATTTTATTTCTTTTTCTTTTTCTTTTCTTTTCCCCACGTGGGAAAACACTTTCTTTTTTTCTTTTTTTTCTTTTTTTTTTCCTTTTCTTTTCCTTTCCTTCCCTTCTTCTTCTTCCCCGAGCCATCAAAACGCAGAAATTTTTTTTTTATTTTTTTTCTCTCCCACCGGCCGTCTCTCTCTCTCTCCCGTGTTTAACTTTTCCGGCCATCCATACAGTACACGGGCCGGCCACCGTCCAAGCCCGCATGCCGGCGAGCTCACCAGCCAAATTTGGCTGCCGGCCGGCCGGCGACGCGCCCAGATCGGGCCGGCGAAGTCGCGGCGGCCGGTTATGTTTTTCCGGCGATTCTCGCCGTTTCCGACCAACCCAGCCCATCACATACCTCTATCCCACTATTTTCAACCCCTCTGAGTTCATTTCCGGGGTTAGTTTGCCCAAAATCCCCACCGTTTGAAAGATCCCTCAAGTTTAAATCCGGCCGAAGCTTTCCGGCCAAATTCCGGCCACCTCCGGCGGAATTGGGGTCGATGGAGACCGGATTGGTAATCTTCGTTCCACGAGCTTCGATTTGGTATATTATTCGCCTTTTTTGGTTAACGTTTGTGTTTGACCCCCTGGGTACCGGATATTATTTACCCGAATAAAATATTAATTTATTTGACTGTCTGTGAATTTTGTTCTAGGAGCACCGGTGAGTCGTGAAATTGATCCCATGGTGGATCATGGTTTAATTGCGTGCTCCAGGTGAGTGACCCACCTTCAAATTAATTTTGGGAATTTAATTGGTGAATATTATGTGTGATTTAAATATTTGGAATTTAATTTCTATGTGCCAAATATTTATTTGATTATTGTGGAATTATTGGTGAATTTATTGGATTTAAGGAAATGTCCATTATATAAATTTATGCCATGTGAAATTATTTTATGGTTTTGAGAATTTTGAAATTCTTGTGGTTTTAATATTAAATTGGGCATGATTTGATTTTCAAATATTTCAAAGAAAATATTTGGTTATGTTGGTGATTTCAATTTTTATAAAATATGCCCATGGAATATTATGAGATTTGATTATTATATTTCGAGAATTATTTATGATATTGGGAAAATGTGGATATTTGAATTGATGGATTTGGGAGTTGGTGGATTTGAAAATCATGGAATTTATGGTATTGATTATAAAGAAATTGTGGAGAATTTCCGGGTTCAAGCGGATGGACTATACCCGCTATATTTATGCAAAAATGTGAAATTTGTTGTATAAATTAAATTTGTGAGTTTTATGATTTTTAGATGCACCGTGCACGTACTGGTGTTCTGTTTATATGTGATATGGTTAGTGTGCACACGGTTGTGATTAGCGCGCAGGTGGGTGTGAGTAGCGCGCGGTTGATATTATGAGGTTGTCCTATGGTTGCCATCGGATGAGGGTAGGCCACCCCCCATGGCCGGGACACCAGGTTAGCAGCGGCGCAGTGGGATGCCACGCGACCGTATGCCGGTTTCTTTCTATAACCTCCTATATGGCTGTACCTTGGGACGCTGGGTACTGTTGGCGCCACTGGTATATAGTGGGTGCATCAACTGATTTTCAGAACTGTGTTTTAAAAATAAAATGTTTGGAAACTGTATTGGAATTAAAAATATAATTATTACTGTTCTGGTATTTATTTGATGTCTTGGTTTTCGGGGATTACGAACAAGGGTTTTGTGAAAAGGTTTTAAAAGGGGAACTTTTCCAACTGAGAGAATTGTAAGGGTTTTGAGAGAAATTATTATTTTCCAATTAATTATTATCTATCTACTTATTACCGTGGTATTATATTGTATAGTAGATAGGGTCACTCACTGAGATGATTAGCATCTCACACTCTTAAATTCCGTTCCCCTAGGTCCAGGTTGGAGACGTTGATTGTCCGGGGCGAGCCCGACGTCTCAGTTCATTGCCGAAGTCCAAAAAGTATTTCTTCCCTTTTTCCTCTCTATCTTGTATTACATTCTTATCTGTCATTTTATAAATTTCACGTTTATCTGTATAATGCTCTGTATTGGACGTGTAGTTGTTTTTATGCACTGGGTTGCCGCTGTTTTCTTTTGAAGTGCTGAAATTTGTGGAATCTGTCAGGACCCGTCCAGAATTCCTTCCCCTGAACCCTAGACAGCCCTGATCCCAGGGAAACCCTACCGGACCCTCCAACGGAAAATCCGGCGGAGCCTCCCCTAAGGGATTTACTTACCACAAATTACCTGCACTGAAAACACACTTCTATAAACATCTCCTTATTCCTCCCACAAACTACAAGTTGTTCCACAAATTGCAGCACTTCAAAAGAAAACAACAGCAGCAACCCAGTGCAATAAATGACAACCACACGTCCAAAACAGTATACAGAGCATTATACAACAAATGTGGAATTTATAAAATGACAGATAAAGAAACAATACAAGACAGAGAGGAAAAAGGAAAGAAAAACTTCTTGAACCTTCGGCAACGAACTGAGATGTTGAGCTCGCCCCGGACAATCAACGTCTCCAACCTGGACCTAGGGGAACGGAATTTAAGAGTGTGAGATGCTAATCATCTCAGTGAGTGACCCTATCTACTATACAATATAATACCACAGTAATAAGTAGATAGATAATAATTATTTGGAAATAATAATTTCTCTCAAAACCCTTACAATTCTCTCAGTTGGAAAAGTTTCCCTTTTAAAACATTTTCACAAAACCCGATGTACGTACTTCCCAAAAACTAATGCATCAAATAATTTAATAAACAACAAATAAAAAAATAAATAAATACCCCAAATATAAATAAAATGTAATAAATTATAATAAATAATTTTTTTGAACACCTTTGGGGTTTTAAACTTTAATTGCAATTTACACCGACGCACCACACCATATACCGGTGATGCCCTCCGATACCCAGCGTCCTGAGCACCGATTGGCGGGGGGTTAAAGAGAGAAACCTGCAACGGTCACTTCGGCGTCCCGACAGTACCGACTGCTAAAAACCATCACCCGGCCAAGGAGGGGGGCGGCTGTGCACAACAATAACCTTGCCTGCCCACGGTCCAATGGCAACTCACGGGTGAAGTAATAACCGCACGCTAAACCACATAATAACCGCGTGCTACCACGTGTCCATACACCATACACCAGAACACCAATACTGTATGAGTGCGTCTAAAAATAAACATTTATAACCAACCGTACCGTTTTTCAAAATTACCGTGGAAAGTATACCAAATTTTCACAAAACACCATCTCACATATTTTTATTAAATAAACCGGTACGAAATACTGATAACCAACAAACCACAATTTCCTTGAAGTACGAGATGCAACCATAAAAATACCGCGGGCATAATTTATAAAATTTAACCAAATATTTTCGTAAAATATTTAACCCAATTATGCCCGGAAAATCAATTTTAAAAACCACGTACAAATACCACCAAAATACACCTTGCTCATGCATAATAAATTAAACCACAATATAATTCATAATTAAACCACACCACATGAGCATAATTTAAATACCAATTTAAATACCAATTAAACATAATTAATTTTCCAAAAATGATATAAAATCCAGACACAATCAATTACTGAAAATACTTGCTCATGTGTAATAAATACCATTTAATCACAATAAAATAATAATCGGGAATTTCTAATGACCCAAAATTTCGTTTAACACCAATGGATAAATATATATACAAAATAATATTTTTTCCGATTGTACTTAAAATACACCACATGAGCACAATTTACAGATATCAAATTAATACCACATAAATACAATTAATTACCCCAAAAATATTTTTAAAGGTGGGTCACTCACCTGGAGCACGCAATTAACACATGATCCACCACGGGATCAATTTCACGACTCACCGGTGCTCCTAGAACAAAATTCACAGACAGTCAAATAAATTAATATTTTAATCGGGTAAATAATATCCGGTACCCGGGGGGTCAAACACAAACTTTAACCAAAATAGGCGAATAATATACCGAATCGAAGCTCGTGGAACGAGGATCACAAATCCGGTCTCCATCGACCCCAATTCCGCCGGAGGTGGCTGGAATTTGGTCGGGAAGTTTCGGCCGGTTTTCAATTCCTCGTATCTCGCAAACCGCTTCGAATTTTTGAGATTGGAGGCCATATTTGAACTCAGAGGGGTCGAAAATAGGGGGAAAGGGGTTTAATTCGGACTGGGCTGGCCGGAAAACACAAGAAAAGAGGAGAGAGAAATTTGGCCGGCCGGCGGCTTCTCCAGCCCGATTGGCGCGCGTCCGGCGGCGGCTGGCCGGGAAATTTGGTGTCTGAGGTCGCTTCTTCCTTCCGCACGTCACTGGCCGGCGCGTGTACAGTATGGGTTGCCGGAATTTGAAAAATACGGTGAGAGAGAGGGACGGCCGGAGGGAGAGAAAAATAACTGTGTGTGTTGTTTTGATGGGCTCGGGGAAGAAGAAGGAAAAAAAAAAAAAAACAAAAGAAGGGTGTTTTCCCACATGGGGAAAAGAAAAAGAAAAAGAAATAAAATAAAAATGATTAAATAATATTAATAATAATATTATTATTTAAAATAATAATAAAAATAATTTGATTTTACACATGGTTGACATGTGGCATTTCACCATGGTGACACATGGTCACCTTTATTAAGTCACACGTGGCACATCGTTACGCGTTTAAAAATAATATTAAAATAATACGATATTTGAAAAACTCTACAGGTCCATAATTTTCAAACCACATATCCAAATTGGACGTGCCGCTAGTCTACGGACTCGTATCGACGAGCACTTCACAACCATGCATGAGTCAACGCTCAACCTTGCATGAATAAAAAGTCAACTCTGGTACCCCTTGGACAGTTTGGACCTCAACTTGTTTTGCTCAAAACTTTCAAACCGTAGCTCTGTTTTCAACGTGCTACCAGTCTACGAACTCATGCCAACGTGTACTCCGTAACGGTACCACAGTCAACCTAGAATTCCAACCGGGTCAAAAAGTCAACTTTTGACCCCTTGGTCAACGGTCAACGTGCAAAAATTCCGACATGATTCGGGACGGGGTGTTACAAATCAATTTGTAGTATTGTGGGAGGAATAAGGGGATGTTTTTAGAAGTGTGTTTTCAGTGCAGGTAATATTTTTGGTTAGTCCTACCTTTAGGGGAGGTGCTGCCGGATTTTCCGTTGGAAGGTTCGGTGGTATTTCTCTGGGATCAGGGCTTGTCTAGGGTTCCGGGGAAGGAATTCTGGACGAGTCCTAACATGTACACTGGGTTTTGCGAGAAGGTTTTAAAAAGGGAACATTTCAAACGGAGCGATTGGTAAGAGTTTTGAGGGAAATTATTATTTTCCAACAGTTATTATTATTTATTTATTAATTGTTGGTATTTGTTCTATTCCTTAATTGCTATTAATATTATTTTATTATCACTAAAGGTGTTCAGTAGTTAGGGTCACTCACTGAGATGATTAGCATCTCACACTCTTAAATTCCGTTCCCTTAGGTGCAAGTGGTGGTAGACGTTCTTCCGAAGCGAACCAAGTTTTCCGCTGCTGTCGTATTTCGAGAAGTATCTTTGTACTCTTTCATTTCAGTGTATTATTTCTTTCATCCTTGTTGTATTTTTGTTGATTAGCACTTCTTAAAGCTCTGTATACTATTGGGATACTTATGTTTTATTTATGCACTGAACTGTTGTTGTTTTTGAGAAGTGCTAAAATTTGTGGAACAATTTGTAGTTTGCGGGAGGAATAAGGGAATGAGTATTGAAGTGTGTTTTCAGTGCAGGTAATTTGTGGTTAGTCCATCCCTTAGGGGAGGCTTTGCCGGATTTTCCGTTGGAGGGTCCGGTAGGGTTTCCCTGGGATCAGGACTTGTCTAGGGTTCCGGGGAAGGAATTCTGGACGGGTCCTGACACATGAAGTTCATACAAAATTACAACTGTTGAAATTTTAACTACCGAAAACAGAAGATTTTTGTAAACAAATTAACAGGATTCTTTTCTCTTTGCTGGGTCTATCCATGTTTACCATCTATATGGTCCAACATTAATTTCAAAATTAAAAAAAGAAAATTAAAACCGAGAAAAATATTAAAGCAAATAATAATAATAAATCAAAAATAAAGAACTATAGATGAAAAATATTAGAGAGTTCTTTTTATGATCAAAACTTCTCATAAGAAGTCTACCATAGCGAATATCTATAATTTAAAAAAAAAATTAAAAAAAAATAAAAAAATAAAACCCCTCGTTTGAGCCCATCATAGCATGGGCTCCGATCCAAAGAAAAAAAATTACACAAAACACACACACACACACGTATAAATAACACATATAACGATAGCCCGATATAAAAACCAAAGGATGAATGCAAAAGCCCAAAATGTAGGATCCAACTGCAAATTTTTTATTCAAGACTAGGAGAAGAAATTAAGCATGGCAGGATTAACAAATTCAAAACTTGTAGTCTCTACTTATGGAGTACTCAAAGCAATTGATGAATCTGGGAATTTTACAGTTCATGTTGTTACCGGAGGCACTCGGGTTGAACCCAAACCAATTTAATGAAATGGATTGTGCAGAGGGGCTTGTCCATGAATATATTTGCTTTATTTGTGTTGTAGCTAATAACAAATGATCGATCCAAAAGTGGCGAGCACAAAGTGTTGGTAAACCTTATAGGTCCAAGAATATCCATTGCAAGCTTTTTTTCCACGTTGATATTGCCAACAAAGAAGCTCTATGGACCTATTAAGGAATTGTTACCAGAAGACAATCCTCCAAAATACAGGGAACCAACAGTGAGAGACTACGTTGCATATTTCAGTGGCAAAGGCCTTGATGGTGCTTTGCTTTGCCACATTTCAAGATTTGAATTACTTGGCCCAGCAAAGACATAAATAAGGGTGGCTCCACATAATGGTTTCCAAAGTCAATATTGCACATGTTTGGTCCTTTTTATGTCATGCAAGGAAAAACTAATGGTAAGCTATGTCTTTCTCGGATCCAATTCGAATTTCTTCATCCCAATATATAAATGTATATATATGTATATGCATATATATATATATATATATATATATGAAAAAAGGAAGTTGTGTATATGTGATCATATGATTGTCATTAAAACAAAAACAAAAAAAAAAAAAAAAAAAATTTGCCCTATTAATTTTTCAAATCTGTTTGATGAACATGTCATGGATTTTAGACAAATTAAAGTAATGTTTTAAGTTTTGCTACATTGGGGATATAGTTGTATTTATAGAAGGTTTAATGTTAATTGTATAATTTTTAATGTATATATATTTATATTTATATTATAAGAAAGACGTGAAATTGATAGAAAACTACAAGTCAATGTTAAAATTCTTTTGATTGAAAACTACAAATGAATGTTAAAATTATAATTATGAACAGGGGACCAATTTCTGTGAATTTGTATATAGGGGGAAGATCAATAAGCCAGAGCTATATATACTGTAGTGGAGTTGTGTTAGTTAGGTCTGTCAATTATAGTTTCCACATTAATTTTGTAAACTTAAAGAAAAGAAAAGTAAAACAGAGAAAATAAAATCCATTGTTAATTGCATGTTACTAATTTTAAGCGTATACACATTAATTTCAAATATGACAACAAAATTATTTTCTATTATGAAGTCACAATTTTCTTCATATTTTTAGGCAATAAAATCTCCTATAGATGACTTGAGGAAAAAAAGAAGAAGTTGAAAATATAAAAAAATTTTCAGCCCCAAACTTTCATAATTGGACTAGCAACACCAGCAATATTATCAAACTGCCACATGACAGTCACACACTGCCACGTGCCAATCAAAATCTCTGTTTAAGCCAGATCGAATTTTTATTTTTAATTTTTAATTTATCCAGCTAGAATTCTCTATTGTTAATTAATTTTATTACAAAGAAATTCTCTCTTTTTTTTTATTGACTAAAATTAAAATTTAATATTCGAGCTAGTAATTAATGGATAATTGAGATATTTGCCGTATCATGGGGTGTATTTTTTTTTTTTTTTTTTGGGTCAATCATTCATTTGGAAATTTAATTTGAGGTCGGGTTTTCGTTCATTGTCTATTCCAACCAGCTATCTACAGGTTGTGATGCAGCATCAGTCCCCTTGATATGTTCAAATCCAGTTGATATCTATGCTTCCATTGGCCGATTGAGATTTATCAATCATACAATAATTGCACTCATAATATCTGTGTAAAAGTTAATAATTAGGTAAAAGAAATATTTTTCTTTTTTATAGCTAAATTAGTGATCGAAAATATTTTTCTATACAAAAATTAATTGCGTCCTTATACCGGTAGATTATTACTCAATGCAGCTGGTCCCCAAAATATTGTGTCCACCTCATAAAAAACCATTCATAATACACATCCAAATCGCAGGTTTGGGTAAAATCCTTGTCCCTTTAATGTAAAATATAGTGTAATACCTGAATCCAAACAAAAAATGGGTATTGGATGATGGATTTATATATAATAATATTTGTCAAACTTGAAATTTAAAAATAAAAGTACTGATAAGTAACAGTATATAAATTGCACAATCTAAGAGACAGCCTAGTTAATTGCTTTGGAAAACAAAAGAAGAATAAAAAAATGGTAGCTACTAGCAAATTGGATATTAGTGAAGGTTCAGACAAATTGATGAATAAAACAGAGTATGATCGAGCAAGTGAAGTAAAAGCTTTTGATGAAACAAAAGCTGGTGTTAAAGGACTTGTTGATGCTGGTGTTACAGAGATCCCTCGTATTTTCCATCGTCCACACGATGAATACTTGGACAAGATCTCAGCTTGTGAAGATGGAAAAAAGTTTAGCATTCCAATTATCGACATGGGAGGTCTTTTCGAAGATGATCATGTTCGACGGAAGAAGATTGTTGAAAGAGTAAAAGAAGCATCGGAGACTTGGGGTTTCTTTCAAATTGTGAACCACGGAATACCTGAGAGTGTTATGGAGGAGATTAAGAAAGGGGTTCTTAGGTTTTATGAGCAAGATACTGAGGTGAAGAAACAGTTTTATACCAGAGATCCAATGAGACCTGTGGTTTACAATAGCAACTTTGATCTGTATAAAGCTCCATCAACAAATTGGAGGGACTCATTTTTTTCTCTAATGGCTCCTAATCCTCCAAAGCCAGAAGACTTGCCTGAGGTTTGCCGGTAATTAAATGATGGATAAGGATCTTTTGTCTTTTTGTTTTTTTTTTTTTTTTTTTTTTTTTTTTTAATGTCTTGTTTGATTAATGATAGAATTTCATTTCATCTTAAATTACAGTTAATCTTTTTCGCTTAAATTTATTTTTTCTTCGTTAATGTTTTTCAATGCAATGATGTGTTATATAATTGATGGCCATGGATAGGGAAATGAAAAAGAGGACAAAAAAACCCAATAGGTTTTAATTTGAGTTTATGATTTCAATAATACTTTTGTCACAAAATTGGATGGAATACTAAAACCCAAGAGGATAACTAACTATCGCATACAGTTACCCTCTTCATGTACTTATCGAAATTTATATAACTCGCAGAGACATACTTGTGGTGTATTCGGAGAAAATAATGAAAGTAGGAATTTTATTGTTGGAGCTGTTATCGGAGGCACTTGGATTGAAGCCGAACCACTTGAAGGACATTGATTGTGCAGAGGGGCTTGCCATTTTATGCCATTACTATCCACCATGCCCACAGCCAGAACTGACTATGGGAGCCAGCAAGCATTCTGATAATAGCTTTATCAGTGTGGTGCTTCAAGATCATATTGGTGGTCTCCAAGTTCTCCATCAAAACCATTCGATTGACATACCTTATAAGCCTGGTGCTTTAGTCGTTAATATAGGAGATCTTCTTCAGGCAAGAGTTAATTTAAAACTTACCATATGGATTTTTTTTTTTTTTTTTGTGGGTTTTTTCATTCAACACCTTTATTTATTTTTGGAATTTTTAAACTAATGTTGATTTGTTAACTACGCTATAGCTGTATATGGTGCTTTTGAAACATGACTTGAATTCTAATTTATGTTATAGCAATACTAACACTAAAATAAAATAGACATGAAAATTTATTAGGTGTACATAACTATGAGTGTTTGATTGATTAATAGATCATTTTGCATGGAATAAAGTTAATTAAGTAGCATCTAACACTAAAAGAAAATCTTTAAAAGAGAACGGTTAGTTTCAGGCCCAAAGAGAACAATCATTTTAGAACCTTGGTTGTATTACATATTATTTTTAAAACTGTTCTTAAATAATGCTCTTTTAAAATTGAAAACAGAGCACTAATTATAATAAATAAATAAAATGATGTACTTATTAATTTTTTTAAATCATTAAATTTAATACTGATCTTGTAAATTATTTACTGTAAATTACTAATTAAGGTGGCATCTTTAGTATTGAACATATTAACACATTCCTAACCAAGCATAACTCTTACCTAAAGTTGTATAAGATTGACTAAAGTTAACTTAATGAGATACTAGGTTGATCTAGTTAGAGATTGACTACATATACATATATTTGTTTAATATGTAATGTCTCCTACTATTTTTTGTTTGTGCTTCAGCTAATATCAAATGATAGATTCAAAAGTAGTGAACACAGAGTTCTAGCGAACCGTGAAGGTCCAAGAATATCAGTTGCAAGCTTTTTTTGCACAGGAATGTTGCCAACAAAGAAGCTCTATGGGCCTATTAAGGAGTTGTTATCTGAAGATAATCCTCCAAAGTATAGGCAAACTACAGTGAGAGACTATGTTGCATATTTGCACCAGAAGGGCCTTGATGGAAATCCCGTTTTGCCTCATTTCAAGATTCGAAACTAGCAAAGGCAAAAAAACAATCCACTGTCTAGTGTTAGGTGGCTTGTGTGTGATTATATATGGTCGTCACAAATTAAAAACAATACCCTATTAGTTTCTTTTTGTCATTATATTTGATGAAATATTAATGCTAGTCCTTGATAGCAGTACTAACACTGTCTCTTATGGATTTGAGACAAATTAATAAAGTAATCTTTCTAAGTTTTGTTACATTGGGAATATAGTTGAGTTTATAAGATTTTTAATGTAAAATTTGCATAAATTACAATATATATATATATATATATATATATATATATATATATAAACGAGAATTTTATAGTGCAAACGTTTTCAAAGACGATAATTTTTACAAAACAATCATTTTTGTATATAATATTGATGATAGTTTAAAAGAACTGTCGTATTGTGTATAGGTATATATATTTGTAAGGAAAGCCATGAAGTTGAAAAAAAAAAAAAAAAAAAAAAAAAACTAGAAATGACTATTAAAATAATTAACAGAAAACTAACAGGGGATTTTTTGTAAACAAATTGCAGGATTCATTTCTCTTTGTTGGGTCAATGTTTATCACCTGATCCCACATTAATTTTGCAAAAATTAAAAAAAGAAAAGAAAGGTAAAACAGAGTAAAAAAAAAAAAAAGATGTAACTGATTTTTTAAACAAACAGATCGGATAAAAATGCAACAAAATAAACATATATATACATAAATTTCAAATTGGTTATTCTCGATTATCAAGTCACAATTTCTTCATTTTTTTAGGCAATAAACTCTCCTATGTATGACTTAAAACAGAAAATTAATCGGAAAAAAATTCTTTAATTACTTCGATAAAATTTAGCTGTTTAGTTATATATTCATTATTTTCATGAATAGTAAAAATAGAATGATTGAAATTCTATCAATCTTTTAAAGCATTTTGTATTCTCTGTAGAAACAGTTCCACTAACATAGCCATTGATTTCTGGTGCAATCAATTTGACTTGGATCTCTATATCATTATTCCTTAGGTTAAGGCTTATGGATTATAGCTAAGTTTTTTTGGTAAATAGGATTACTAGCTAAGTTGCTTCTTTTTTTCTTTTTTTTTTTTTGGGGGGGGGGGGGGGGGTTAAGGAAAAAGAACGGAACCAAATATATAAAAACGGGATTCCTACATCCTTAATAATTTAAAGATTTGAAGTATCTCAGCAAAGGGATGAACAAGAATCAGTCCAATTAATGGTTTCTAAAATCAATAATTTTGTCCTCTCTCATGGGTCATTTTTAAGCATATTTATGTTCTTTTTCTCTTACTAACGGTGGGGAATTCGAACGACCTTGTCAAAAAAAATTTAATTTTTTGAGATGATTGCGTGGAATCTATTAAAAAACAAGCTGTTTAATGCAATAAAAGGCACATCTATAGAGTAAACTAAGGTAAAATAAAATAAAATAATTGCTTTTAATATATGAAATAAAAATTTAAAAAACTAGAGGCAAAAAATGGGACACAAAATCTCCCTTCATCTTTTTGTATCCTAATTTCCAACGGGTGCCAAGAAATTGCAATGTGGCAATTGATTGGATTGCAAGGAAGTTTCTTAGGGGTTTGTTACCTTATCTTGGGATTTTGATAAACAGCCTGAATTGGCAAAAAAATATGGCTTATGACTTTTGCTTCGCTTCAATAAAATTTGAATTTTCTCTTGTTCTAAAGTAAATAAATAAAAAGAAAGAAAGTAAAAACAGGGGAAAAAGGATCCATCGTCAATTGAATGCTACTAATTTCAAACACACACACACACACACACACACACACACACACACACACACACACATATATATATATATATATAGTGTCCCAATTATTGGACAAATATTTTTCCATTATTAAGTTAGAATTTCTTCATAGCACCTTAGTTAAATATTAAATATTGATCCGGACGACAATTTTTCAAAGCCTTGTTTACTTTATATTGACCACAAAGAAAAAATATTCCATTTCTATGTGAATAAAGTTATAAAGCAGGTAATTCTTTAGTTTAATAAAGTTATATTTTTGCCTTTTAAATTTAAAACATTTTCATTTAGACCTTAAAAATTTTAATTTGTTGTATTTTGATCAAATTGGATTTTTTGGCTAGTCAAAATGAACCATTTTGTCATATTTAACCGAACTTTAAATACAATTTGTTGCAATTTAAACGCCTTTATTTTAATTGGTTACAATTTATATCTTTTTATTGTCAAAAAGGAACTACCTTTTAATACATTCAAATCATTAACCACCATTTTGGCAAAAATTCAATAGGACCAAAATGAAACAAATCAAAGCTTAAAGGGTTAAATTGGAAAATTTCAGGTTTGAATACTAAAATTAAAACTTCTCTCAACTATAAGTAGTAATTAAAATGCAATTAACCTTATAAATTAATATGTATAATATATAACGGATTATGGAGATGTATATGATTGCACAAAAGAACTAGTTTGACTTGGAAGTTTAATGGATTATTGAGGTTCTGTTCTCTAGCCATATACTTTCCAAGCACCGTAGCTGCCGTGCCTTGAATTGGAAAATAATTTCGCGTATCGATCAGAAAATTCAGCACACCAAATTTGAATAAATTAAAGATGTGCAAACGTACAATATTTCATTTTCAAAGTAGTAGTTACTGGACACTTTTTTTTCCCCCCCTGCAGCTTGGAATAATTAATAATATCATGGCCGACACCAAATATTTTACAAAATATGTGCTCAAATTATTAAAAGAGATAATAATAATAGATATATATTAATTAACATGAAATATCCCCCCCCCCAAAAAAAAAAAAAAAAAAGGCTTTGCTCATTTCTTCATTCAGCCATAAAATCCGAATATATATAGAATCTCAAAAGACAACCCAATTAAGTGTTTGTGAAAACTGGGAAATTAAAAGAAAGATGGTGGCAACGAGCAAATTAGAAATTAGTGAAGTTTCAGACAAACTGAAGGCAGAGTATAATCGAGCAAGCGAAGTGAAAGCTTTCGATGAATCAAAAGCTGGTGTTAAAGGACTCGTTGATGATGGCATTACAGAGATCCCTCGCATTTTTCATCATACATCAGACGAATACTTCAACGGGAGCTCGGTTTCCAAAGATGAAACACAGTTTAGCATTCCAATTGTAGACCTTGGACGCCTTTTTGAAGATGATCCTGTCCGGCGGAAAGAGAATGTTGTTGAAGAAGTACGAGAAGCATCAGAAACTTGGGGCTTCTTCCAACTTGTCAACCATGGAATCCCTTTTGAGTGTCATGAAGTAGATGAGAGGAGTGCTTCGCTTTCATGAGCAAGAGATTGAGGTGAGGAAACAGTTTTATACAAGGGATAGCAAGCGACCAGTTTATTACAATAGCAATTTTGATCTGTATAAAGCTCCATCGGCAAATTGGTGGCCTCCAATTTTGATATGACAAACATTGGATTGGCATACTTTATGAGCCTGGTGCTCCACTTGTTAACATTGGAGATCTGCTCCAGGCAAGTTCTTTATTTTTTCTTGTAAGATTTTCTATTTTTCAAATAATGCAGTTTGTCATAATATTCATCAATATTAAAGACACAAAATATAGAACTTTTTTCATTACTAATAATATAATATATGCGTTTTATAAATGAAAATTAAATTGTTCATAGGAAAACATAATGGTGGATTTCTTTAAGCATCTCAACCAGTTATAGAGGTTGAGATAATTTTCCTTTTATCTTTTCCATTAATTTGTAAAGAGGGCGTTTTACTCTCCCAATTTGAAATGTTTCTAAGCCAAATGCTTTCTAGGCACCTTTAACAACATATCAAAGTAATAATAATAGCAAATGGACCTGGGACCACCAAAAAAACAGGGCTTTTAAAGCATAATATGAATACTAATTTATTAAAATTTCATGATAGGAACAACATGATTAACATTAGTCCGCTATCAAAAGGTTTGGCAAATCATTGGCTATTAAAAAAAATTCCCTTATATTATAAAGTTTTAAATATTTTGATATATTTGTTTTATTTTGTGTTGTAGCTAAGAACAAATGACAGATACAAAATTGGCGAGCACAGAGTATTGGCAAACCATATAGGTTTAAGAATATCCATTGCAAGCTTTTTCTTCACATCAAGAAGCTTGATGGACCTGTTAAGAAGTTGTTATCCGAAGATAATCCTCCAAAGTACAGGGAAAAAGCAGTGAGAGATATGGTAAGTTATGTTTGTATGTATCTTGCAAGGACAACCCAATGGTAAAGCTATGTTTTTCTCAGACTGAGTTTGAATCCTTCCATTCCAATATATATATATGAAAATAGGTTGTTTCTCTGTGATCATATGGTCCTAAACTAAAAACATTACCCTATCAATTTTTCAATTATGTGATGAATGTGTCATGGATCTGAGACAAATCAGAATATTGTTTTTCAAGCTTTGCTACATTGGGGATATAGTTGTACATATAAAACTTCTAATGTAAATTGCACAATTTCTAATATATATATATATATATATATATTTTATAAGAAAGACATCGAATTGTTAGAAAACTACTAGCGAATGTCAATTTTTTTCTTGAAAGAAAACTACAAGTGAATGTTAAAATTATAATTACGAAAGAGAGGATTAATTACTGTGAACTTGATGGAAGTAAGATCAATATGCCAGAGATATATATATATATATATATATATGGTGAATTTATTGTTGTTGTCGTTGTTTTATTATTAGTTTTGTTTTTAAAAAATAAAAATAAAATATTAAAGAGATAAACCAGATACATCATTAAGTAAGCACTGTCGTAGCCATTTCGGTCCCTCCCCAATCCAAGCAGAAAAAACTAACGAGTGAAAAAGAGAACCTAGCTAAATGATGAGCTAGAAAATTATAAAAGAATAAAAAAATAAATATAAAAAAATAAAAGAAGAAGAAAAGTAAAGAAGAGAAAAGAAAAGTAAAAGAGAGAGAGAGAGAGAGAAAAAAAAACATTGTCAATTGCATGTTACCAATTTTATACAAATTATACATTAACCAATCGGAGGACCAACAAATAATTTCTATTTTCAAAACTCACAATTTCTTCATATGTTTGCCGAGGCAACAATTTCTCCTATAAATGAAATTCAATTTTCACTAATTCTAAAAGTTTAAATTGTTAGAAAGTGACGATAGATTAAATAATTTATTATCCTAAGTTGTTTGTGCATGATCATATGGTTGTCTTGAATTAAAAACTATACCCTATTGAATGTATATTTTTTCAATAATTTTGATGAAATATTGCTGGTCCATGACAATTGTAACACTATCTCATGGATTTGAGACAAATTAATCTTTTCAAGTTTTGCTACAATTGGAATATAGTTGCATTTATAAAAGTTTTAAATGTAAATTTGCATAATTTTTCAATATATATGTAACAGTCCAGACCACCCGCATCAAGATATTGTCCGCTTTGGGCCCAGTCCGCACGGTTTTGCTCTTTCCGACCCACCGTTGTATTGGGATCGGAAAGAACAAAACCATGCGGGCCGGGCCCAAAGCGGACAATATCTTGATGCGGGTGGTCTGGGCTGTTACAGTGGTATCAGAGCCGGACCTGGATCGATGTGCCAGCGAGGACGCTGGGCCCTAAGGAGGGTGGATTGTAACATCCCATATCGGTTGGAAAGGGAAATGAAGCATGGCTTATAAGCGTGTGGATACCTTTCCCTTCAAGAGGCCTTCCAGGTGAAAGATCCTGTGAACATAAAACCCTGAGGTATGCTTCCGCTGCCAAAGAGGACAATATCTTGGTTGGGCCTGGGAGGCCCGAGCTAGTGGGACTAGCAGGTGTAGGGGTGGGACCCCTAACCACTAAGAGGCCTTTTCCTGTGACCCACCGTTGTCCTGGGGTCGGAAAGAGCAAAACCGTGCGGGCCGGGCCCAAAGCGGACAATATCTTGAAGCGGGTGGTCTAGGCTGTTACAGTGGTATCAAAGCCGGACCCGGATTGGTGTGCCAGCGAGGACGTTGGGCCCTAAGGAGGGTGGATTGTAACAACCCACATCGGTTGGAAAGGGGAACGAAGCATGCCATATAAGTGGGTGTGGATACTTTTCCCCTTGCAAGGCCTTTTCTTGTGACCCACCGTTGTTCTGGGTTCGGGAAGAGCAAAACCATTTGGGCCGGGCCCAAAGCGGACAATATCGCATGCGGTTACAGCCCAGACCACCCGTGTGACACCCCGTCCCAAATCACATCGGAATTCGTGCACGTTGATCGAGGTTGACAGTTGACCGTTGATCAAGGGGTCAAAAGTTGACTTTTTGTTCTGGTTGGAATTCTAGGTTGACTGAGGTACCGTTACGAAGTACACGTTGGCACGAGTTCGTAGACTAGTAGTACGTTCAAAACGGAGCTACGGTTTGAAATATATGAGCAGAACAAGTTGATGTCCAAACTGTCCAAGGGTGTCGGAGTTGACTTTTTATGGTTGTAGAAATTTGCTTTGACTTTGGTATGGTTGTAAAGTGCTCGTCGATATGAGTTCACACACTAGCGGCACGCCTAATTTGGACGTACGGTTAAAAAGTTATGGACGCATGAAGTTTGTGGGATACCGTAATATTTTAATGTTTTTGAATCGATGAACAGTAAAATGCCACCTGTCGGCACCTGATTGGTCCACGTGGAATGAACAGTGTCACCACAGTGGCTTTTATTTGACAAAAATCTTGGGGAAGAGAGAGAAAGAAAGAGAGGAGAGAGAGAGAGAGAGAAACCGACCGGCCGCCGGAATCTTCAAATTTTCCGGCCGATTCACGTTACACGTGCCGGCCAGACGGACGCCTCTCCCCATTTCCAGCAAAACCCCAAAATTTCAAGGCCGTTGGTCGCCGGATGCACCTAGATCGAGGCGGCAAAATTCGGCGGCGATTTTTCCCTCCACCACCGGCCACCTCCGTTTGCCCTGTTTCTGGCCATTTTCAGGCCACACGCGCCAGCCACCCCTCACCACCTCTTCAAGTCTGGCCTACCCACCAAATTTCACTGCCACCGGACCTCCGACGCGCCGGGATCGGAGCTTTTTCCGGCGAGGGGCCGAAATTCTTCAAACCCCGATTTCTCCGCCATCCGGCCTCCGTTTGCCTCACGGCTAGTCCCGTTGGATTCCTCTCCCCTCGATCTACAAATCTGCAAAAAATCTCAGCCAATGGCCACCGCATGCTCCGCCGCCGGCCACGGTTGCCGGTGATCACGGCGGCTCGCCAGAAGTTACTGTTCCGGCGAGTACCCAGTCGCACCGCCGGTCCTTGTCCACTGTGTTCGACCTCCTGAACCCGAATCAGGCATCCTTTTCCGCCAATTCGCGATGGTTTGGGAGAATTGAGGAGTCAAAACCCAAAAGCTTTCAGGCGAGATTCCGACCACCTCGGGTCCGATCACCGAAAAGTAAGACCGAATCCATGATCCTCATCACTCGTGCTTCGATTCGGTATATAACTCGTAACTTTTAGTCGTCGTTGTGTTCGCTCCCCGGGTATCCATTTGGGAATTACCCGATTATAATATTAATATATTTGGTTGGTACTGTGGATGTTTTTTAGGTGCACGCGCGAGTAGTGGAGTTGATCCTGCGGAGGATCTCAGCTGATTTACGCGCTTAAGGTGAGTGACCCACCTTTAAAAATATTTTGGGCAATTTATTATATTTATTTGGTGTTTATTTGATATCTGGAATTTATGCTCATGTGGCGTATTTTAAATATAATAGGAAAAAATATTATTTTATATATATAAGTACCCATTGGTGCTAAATGGAATTTTGGGGTCATAAAGAAATTCCCGATTATTATTTTATGTGATTTAATTTTTTTTTTATGCATGAGCAAAGTATATTTCGGTAATAGTCGTACGTGGTTTTAAGTATTATTTTGAGCATAATTGGGTTAAATATTTTATGAAAATATTTGTTTAAATTTTATAAATTATGCCTGCGTATTTTTATTGTTGAACTTCATACTTCGAGAAAAATTATGGTTTTATTTGTTATCGATGTTTCGTACCGATTTGTTAAATAAAAATATGTGGGATGGTAAGTGTGAAAATTTAATATATTTCCCACGGTATTTTTGGAAAACGGTACGTTTGGTTTAATTAGACGCACTCATATAGTATTGGTGTTCTGGTGTATGGACAGGTGGTTTAGCGCGCAAGTATTATGTGGTTTAGCGCGCAAGTATTATTTCTCCCGTAGTTGCCATTGGACCGTGGGCAGGCAAGTTTGTTATTGGCCACAGCCGCCCCCCTCTTTGGCCGGGATGATAGTTTCAGCAGCGGTACTGTAGGGATGCCGAAGTGCCGTTTGCAAGTTTCTCTCTTTAACCTCCCCGCCAGTCGGTGCTCGGGACGCTGGGTATCGAAGAGCATCACTGGTATATGGTGTGGTGCGTCAAGTGTAATTTTCAAATAAAGTTTCAAACCCCAAAGGTGTTCAAAAATTATTTATTATAATTTATTACATTTTAATTATATATTGGGGTATTCATTTACTTATTGTTTATCAAATGTTTGATCCCTTGGTTTTCGGGAAGTACGAATATCGGGTTTTGTGAAATCGTTTTAAAAAGGAAACATTTCCAACGGAGTGATTGGTGAGAGTTTTGAGGGAAATTATTATTTCCAATTGTTATTATTTATTTATTAATTGTTGGTATTAATTCAATTCCCTTATTTGTTATATTATTACTATTATTATTGTTAAAAGTGTTCAGTAGTTAGGGTCACTCATTGAGATGATTAGCATCTCACGTTTTTAAGTTCCGTTCCCTTAGGTGCAAGGGGTGGTAGATGTTCTTCCGGAGCGAACCAATTCTCCACTGCTATCGTGTTTCGAGAAGTACCTTTGTACTCATTCATTTCAGTTGTATTATTTCTTTCATCTTGTTGTATTTCTGTTGATTAGCACTTTATAAAGCTCTGTATACTATTTGGATACTTATGTTTTATTTATGCACTGGGCTGCTATTTCGGTTGTGAAGTGCTGTAAATTATGGAAACAACTTGTAATTTTACGGGAGGAATAAAGGGGTGAATATAGAAGTGTGTTTTCAGTGCAGGTAATTTTTGGTAAGTCCTACCCTTAGGGGAGGTGCTGCCGGATTTTCCGTTGAAAGGTTCGGTGGTATTTTCCCTGGGATCAGGGCTTGTTTAGGGTTCCGGGAAGGAATTCTGGACGGGTCCTGACAACCCGCATCAAGATATTGTCCATTTTGGGGTATTCCGGGCCGTAGCCCCCCTCAAGGTTTATGTTCCCTGTTAACGCAGCGGAAGGCCTCTTAGTGGTTAGGGGTCCCACCCCTACACTTGCTAGTCCCACTAGCCCGGGCCTCCCAGGCCCAACCAAGATATTGTTCTCTTTGGGGTATTCCAGGCCGTAGCCCCCCTCAAGGTTTTACATTCCCTGTCAACACAGCGGAAGGCCTCTTAAAGGGAAAGGTATCCACACGCTTATAAGTCATGCTTCATTCCCCTTTCCAACCGATGTGGGATGTTACAATCCACCCTCCTTAGGGTCCAGCGTCCTCGCTGGCACACCGATCCGGGTCTGGCTCTGATACCACTGTAACAGTCCAGACCACCCGCATCAAGATATTGTCCGCTTTGGGCCCGATCCGCACGGTTTGCTCTTCCCGACCCCAGAACAACGGTGGGTCACAGGAAAAGGCCTCGCAAGGGGAACGAAGCATGGCTTATAAGGGCATGCTTCGTTCCCCTTTCCAACCGATGTGGGAACGTAAAACCTTGAGGGGGGCTACGGCCTGGAATACCCCAAAGAGGACAATATCTTGGTTGGGCCTGGGAGGCCCAGGCTAGTGGGACTAGCAGACCCCTAACCACTAAGAGGTTTTTTCCTGTGACACACCATTGTCCTGGGATTGGAAATAGCAAAACTGTGCGGACCGAACCCAAAACGGACAATATCTTGATGCGGATGGTCTGGGCTGTTACATATATATATATATATATATATATATATATGCATATATTGTAAGAAAGACATTATATTTACAGAAAACAGAGGCTTTTGAGAACAAATAACAGGATTCTTTTGTCCCTGCCATTAATTATCCCTGTTGTCTTTAGATTTAAGTAAACTTTTAATATTGATGGCTCCGATATCTCAATGCAAATGTATAATTGGTTTTTGTCTAGTCTATCGTTTATATGGTCTCCTAAAAATTTTGAAGAAATAAGGAAGAAAAGAAAGTAGAACAGAGAATAAATTCTCCTATAGATAACTTGAAAAAGAAAAAGAAAAAGAAAAATCTTTTGGGTCTTACCACGTGCCAATCAAAATTCAAAATCTCTCTGGTTAAGCAAATATAGAATATTGTATTTCGTATTTTTTAATTTATCCGGCTGGAATTCTCTATTATGAATTAAATTAATTACAAAGAAATGTCCTTATTTTTTTAATGAATAAAATTGAATTTTATACCTAGCACGTTATTAGATATAACTGATATATTTACTTGCAGTATCATGCTCGTTGGAAAAAAAGAAAAAAAAAAAACATATTTGTCTTGTCAATGGAAATTTAGTGGATTTTTTTTTTTTTTTTTTTTTTGGTGTAAAAGGAAATTTAGTGGATTATTCGAGTTCAGGGTCTCGTTAATTATCTATTCCAAGTTTCAAACAAGCTACCCTATCACAGGTTGTGACGATGCAGCATAAGTAACTTGGCATATTTTGGTCCAGTTGACGCATGTGGCATATTTTAGTCCAGTTGACGCATGTGCTTTTATCCGCAAATGCATTGAACCTATCAATTCAAATAATAATAAAAAAAGGAAATTGCAAACAACAAATTGGACTCGTACCATTTGTGCAGGTTAATAATCACCGTTAAAATTATTTCTCTTTTGCCTCACTATTTGTGAATTGTTCTATAGAAAAATTAAAAAGTAATGGTGGACCAAAGTCAATAATCCAAATTCATGAAAGTAAATCTTGCCACGTTATTTAAGTAAACAAAAGCATATCAGGTACTGATTTTCTACAGCTGGTCCCATAATCCCATTGCCACCCTAAAAGATTGCACAAAATGTCAAAATCAACTTATTGAAGACCTATTGGACGGTGGATTTATGGAAAAATGGGATCCATAATTTAATTGGCTGTTCTCACTTTCCCAAATTAGGTTTTAGAATAAAAAAATCAATACACAATTGCCAATTAGCAAGTGTCATATGGTTATTGATGATCATCAGTATGGGTCAGTAGTGACAAACAGCACCTTCCTAACCCCAGCATATGGAAAATAAATAAATAAATAAAATCCATGATGATGGCTTTGAAAAACCACCGTGAGTTACGTATATAATAATATTTGTCAACTTGAAAATTTAAAAAAGAAAAGAACAGAACAATATTGCTCTGATCATTTCCTCAAATCACCATACATAAAATCAAAATTGAACAATCTAAGACATACCCTAAAAAATTGTTTGAGAAAACTAAGGAAAGAGGAAAATGGTGGCTACCAGCAAATTGGATACTAGTGCAGGTTCAGAGAAATTGAAGAAAACCGAGTGTAATCGAGCAAGTGAAGTGAAAGCTTTTGATGAAACAAAAGCAGGTGTTAAAGGACTTGTTGATGCAGGTGTTGCAGAGATCCCTCGTATTTTCTATCGTCTGGATGATGAACACTTGGATGAGAGCTCAGCTTCTGAAGATGGAAAACAGTTTAGCATTCCGGTTATAGACTTGGGAGGCATTTTCGAAGATGATCATGTTCGACGGAAAGAGATCGTTGAAAGAGTAAGAGAAGCATCAGAAACTTGGGGTTTCTTTCAAATTGTGAACCATGGAATACCTGAGAGTGTTATGGAGGAAATTAAGAAAGGGGTTCTTAGGTTTCATGAGCAAGATACTGAGGTGAAGAAACAGTTTTATACCAGAGATCCAATGAGACCTGTGGTTTACAACAGCAACTTTGATCTGTATAAAGCGCCATCAACAAATTGGAGGGACTCATTTTTTTCTGTAATGGCTCCTAATCCTCCAAAGCCAGAAGACTTGCCTGAGGTTTGCAGGTAATTCAATGATGGATAAGGATCTTTTGTATCTTTTTTTATGTTCTGTTCGATTATTGATAGAATCTCATTTCATCTTAAATTATAGTTAATCTTTTTCGCTTAAATTTACTTTTTCTTTGTTAATGTTTTTCAATGCAATGATGTGTTATATAATTAATGGCCATGGATGGGGATAGGAAAAAGAGGACAGAAAAAACCCAATACGTTTTAATTTGAGTTTATGATTTCAATAATACTTTTGTCCCAAAATTGGATGGAATACTAAAACCCAAGAATAACTAACTATTGCGTACCGTTACCCTCTTCATGTTCTTATCAAAATTTATATAACTCGCAGAGACATACTTGTGGTGTATTCGGAGAAAATAATGAAAGTAGGAATTTTATTGTTGGAGCTGTTATCGGAGGCACTTGGATTGAAGCCGAACCACTTGAAGGACATTGATTGTGCAGAGGGGCTTGCCATTTTATGCCATTACTATCCTTCATGCCCACAGCCAGAACTGACTAAGGGAACGAGCAAGCATTCTGATAATAGCTTTATCAGTGTGGTGCTTCAAGATCATATTGGTGGTCTCAAGTTCTCCATCAAAACCATTGGATTGACATACCTTATAAGCCTGGTGCTTTAGTCGTTAATATAGGAGATCTTCTTCAGGCAAGTGTTAGTTTAAAAGTTACCATATGGATTTTTTTTAATTATTTTTATTTTTTCGGTTTTTTCATTCAACACCTTTATCTAATTTTGGAATTTTTAAACTAATGTTGATTTGTTTATAGCTGTATATGGTGCTTTTGGAACATAACTTGAATTCTAATTTATGTTATAGTAATACTAACACAAAAATAAAATAGACATGAAATTAGTTAGGTGTATGTAACTATGAGTGTTTGATGGATTAATAGATCCTTTTACATTGAATAAAGTTAATTAAGCAGCATCTAACACTAAAAGAGAACGGTTAGTTTCAGGCCAAAAGAGAACAATCATTTTAGAACCTTGCTTGTATTGCATATTATTTTTAAAACCGTTCTTAAATAATGCTCTTTTAAAATTGAAAACAGAGCACTAATTATAAAAAAAGAAAAAAAGTACTTATTTAATTGATCTTGTAAATTACTAATTAAGGTGGCATCTTTAGTATTTAAAATATTAACACATTCCTGACCAAGCATAACTCTTATCTAAAGTTGTATAAGATTGACTAAAGTTGACTTAATGAGATACTTGGTTGATCTCGTTTGAGATTGACTACATATACATATATTTGTTTAATATGTAATGTCTCCTGCTATTTTTTGTTTGTGTTTCAGCTAATATCAAATGATAAACTCAAAAGCAGTGAACACAGAGTTCTAGCGAACCGTGAAGGTCCAAGAATATCAGTTGTAAGCTTTTTTTCCACAGGAAAGTTGCCAATTCCAAAGCTCTATGGACCTATTAAGGAGTTGTTGTCAGAAGATAATCCTCCAAAGTATAGGCAAACTACAGTAAGAGACTATGTTGCATATTTGCACCAGAATGGCCTTGATGGAACTCCTGTTTTGCCTCATTTCAAGATTTGAAACTTGATAGCAATACTGACACTGTCTCTTATGGATTTGAGACAAATTAATAAAGTAATCTTTCTAAGTTTTGTTACATTGGGAATATAGTTGAGTTTATAGAATTTTTAATGTAAAATTTGCATAATTTACAATATATATATTTATATATATGTAAACGAGAATTTTATGGTGTAGACGTTTGCATTTTGTTACAGTGCGAATGTTTTCAAAAACAATGATTTCTATAAAACGATTATTTTTGTATATAATATTGACGACGGTTTAAAAAATTTGTTGCATTTATATAGGTCTATATATGTATATGTTTATTTATATATGTATATATATATTTGTAAGAAAAGACATGAAGTTGAAAAAAAAAAAAAAAAAAAAAACTAGAACTGGCTATTAAAATTATTAACCGAAAACTAGCAGGGGATTTTTTTTAAACAAATTGCAGGATTCATTTCTCTTTGTTGAGTCAATGTTTATCACCTATACGGTCCCACATTAATTTTGCAAAAATTAAAAAAAGAAAAGAAAGGTAAAACAGAGGGAAAAAAAAAAAAAAAGATGTTACTGATTTTTTAAACAAACAGATCGGATAAAAATGCAACCAAATAAACATATATATAGATAAATTTCAAATCGGTTATTCTCGATTATCAAGTCACAATTTCTTCATTTTTTTAGGCAATAAACTCTCCTATGTATGACTTAAAACAGAAAATTAATCGGAAAAAAACTCTTTAATTACTTGGATAAAATTTAGCTGTTTAGTTAAATATTCATTATTTTCATGAATAGTAATAATAGAATGATGGAAATTCAATCAATTTTTTAAAGCATTTTGTATTCTCTGTAGAAACAGTTCCACTAACATAGCCATTGATTTCTGGTGCAATCTATTTGAGTTTGGATCTCTATATCATTATTCCTTAGGTTAAGGCTTATGGATTATAGCTAAGTTTTTTTGGTAAATAGGATTACTAGCTAAGTTGCTTCATTTTTTTTATTTTTTTTTATTATTTTTTTTTTTTTTTGGTTAAGGAAAAAGAACGGAACCAAATATATAAAAACGGGATTCCTACATCCTTAATAATTTAAAGATTTGAAGTATCTTAGCAAAGGGATGAACAAGAATCAGCCCAATTAATGGTTTCTAAAATCAATAATTTTGTCCTCTCTCATGGTCTATTTTAAGCATATTCATGTTCTTTTTCTCTTACTAACGGTGGGTAATTCGAACTTGGGACCTTGTCTAAAACAATTTTAATTTTTTGAGATGATTGCGTGGAATCTATTGAAAAACAAGCTGTTTAATGCAATAAAAGGCACATCATGATGTCCCCACTCGTTTAAAAACAATATCAAAGAAATAGAGTAAACTAAGGTAAAATAAAATAAAATAATTGCTTTTAATATATGAAATAAAAATTTAAAAAAATAAAGACAAAAAATGGGACACAAAATCTCCCTTGATCTTTTTGTATCGTAATTTCCGACGGGTGCCAAGAAATTGCAATGTGGCAATCGATTGGATTGCAAGGAAGTTTCTTAGGGGTTTGTTACCTTATCTTGGGATTTTGATAAACAGCCTGAATTGGCAAAAAAAAATATGGCTTATCACTTTTGCTTCGCTTCAATAAAAATTGAATTTTCTCTTGTTCTAAAGTAAATAAATAAAAAGAAAGAAAAAGTAAAAACAGGGGAAAAAGGATCCATCGTCAATTGTATAGTCCCAATTATTGGACAAATATTTTTCTATTATTAAGTTAGAATTTCTTCATCTTTTAGCACTTTAGTTAAATATTAAATATTGATCCGGACGACAATTTTTCAAAGCCTTGTTTATTTTATATTGAACAAAAAGAAAAAATATTCCATTTCTATGTGAATAAAGTTATAAAATAGGTAATTTTTTACTTTAATGAAGTTCTATTTTTGCCCTTTAAATTTAAAACATTTTCATTTGGGCCTTAAAAAAATTTAATTTGTTGTATTTTGGATTTTTTTGACTAACCAAAATAAACCAATCTGTCATATTTAACCGAATTTTAAATACAATTTGTTGCAATTTAAACGCTTTAATTTTAATTTGTTACAATTTATAATTAATAACATCATGGCCGGCACCAAATATTTTACAAAATATGTGCTCAAATTATTAAAAGAGATAATAATAATAGATATATATTAATTAACATGAAATATCCCCCCCCCCCCCCCCAAAAAATATCCCCCCCCCCCCCCCCAAAAAAAAAAACAAAAAAAAAAGGCTTTGCTCATTTCTTCATTCAGCCATAAAATCCGAATATATATAGAATCTCAAAAGACAACCCAATTAAGTGTTTGTGAAAACTAGGAAATTAAAAGAAAGATGGTGGCAACGAGCAAATTAGACATTAGTGAAGTTTCAGACAAACTGAAGGCAGAGTATGATCGAGCAAGCGAAGTGAAAGCTTTCGATGAATCAAAAGCTGGTGTTAAAGGACTCGTTGATTCTGGCATTACAGAGATCCCTCGTATTTTCCATCATACATCCGACGAATACTTCAATGGAAGCTCAGTTTCCGAAGATGAAACACAGTTTAGCATTCCAATTGTAGACCTTGGATGCCTTTTTGAAGATGATCCAGTCCGGCGGAAAGAGAATGTTGTTGAAGAAGTACGAGAAGCATCAGAAACTTGGGGTTTCTTCCAAATTGTCAACCATGGAATCCCTTTGAGTGTTATGAAGGAGATGAGAGAAGGAGTGCTTCGCTTTCATGAGCAAGATATTGAGGTGAGGAAACAGTTTTATACAAGGGATAGCAAGAGACCAGTTTATTACAATAGCAATTTTGATCTGTATAAAGCTCCATCGGCAAATTGGAGAGACACTTTTCTATGTAGAATGGCTCCTAAATCTCCCCAGTTCGAAGATTTGCCTGAGGTCTGCAGGTAAGATTATAATTTTATGCTTCTGTAAAATAACTTTACCAATTCAAGATACATAGACAATTATTTAACTTTTCTCTTATCCAAAAATTCCAGTCAAGTTTTTGTTCAGAATTAAATTATATCCGTTAATAAGTCATATTATTGCCAGATATAATTGATTTATTGATAGATATAACTTGATCGTGGTCAAATCCTCAATAAATTTTTATTAATGAAGAAAGAAGAATGAGTATATAGATGATATATGCTTAATTTATGTTTGTGTTTATCTTCAATACTTTTTGTGTTTATGATATGGAAGCAGCAGCCTCTGTTTTTTTTTTTTTTTTTTTTTTTTTCTTTTTTTAATAGAAGAGGCTATCAATAAAAATTTTTAAAAAAGAGTCTTTTTTTCTTTTTTTTTCACCATTTGTAAGTTTTAATGTATGACTAGATGAACTATGATTGATCATAGTTAAAATAATCAGCCAATTAAACACTGTCATGTTACTCTGCAAATATTTATGAGTTTATCCCAGCTGATCACATCTATAAAGAAATGCCACGTGGGAGAGTTTTAATGGGTGCGGGCTAGGACTTTGTAGTAGTGTTGTTTCAAGTATGGGAAAAGTAATTTTTTTTTTTCCAAAAAAAAAAATTGTGGAGTCCAAATTCAACTTCAAATGGCAACATTTTTGAAAGATGCAACGATATGCAGGGCCCAACTGCGTATATGCATACATAGAATCAATTATGTAGTTGCATATTGGATTATTACAATTAGTAATAATAACTAATTTGTGATTTTCACACAAAAATAAAAAGACCATTATAATTATAATTAACAGAATTAACTATTGACTATAGTCTAAACACATATAGAAAATGACTCTACATGAACCTAAAGAAAAGATAATAAAAAAAAGAGGTTATGTTCTGAAATAAGAAATGAGGCAGTTCTCATAATATTTATCAAAATCAAAAGTAACTATTAATATTGTATTAAAAATGTCCACCTTAAATATAGTATTTCTTTGAAGGTTGAAAATACTAGGAAAAAGAAATGAAGCATACATGTATACACATACCTTATTCCACTCTGTTGATGTACTTAACTTAAAATACATATACCTTATTCCATCCTGTTGATGTACTTAAAAATTTAGATTACAACTTGCAGAGACATACTTGTGGAGTATTCAAAACAAGTAGTGAAACTGGGAATTTTATTGTTGGAGTTGTTATCGGAGTCACTTGGACTGAAGCCGAATCATTTGAATGACATTGATTGTGCAGAAGGGCTTGCAGTCTTATGCCATTACTTTCCTCCATGCCCACAGCCAGAGCTCACTTTAGGAGCAAGCCAGCATGCTGATGCTAGCTTCCTCACCGTGCTGCTTCAAGATCATATTGGTGGTCTTCAAGTTCTTCGTCACAACCGTTGGATTGACATACCTTATCATCCTGGGGCTCTTGTCATTAACATAGGAGATCTTCTTCAGGCAAGTGTTACAAGTCATTTTCATTACATTTATACAATTCCATATAAGTTGAATAACACAACAAATTATAGAACATATATATAAATAATTTTCCTGTGATGGAGTAGCGCATAGTTTATGTTGGACCCTTGGTGCTCTGTTACATATAATTCAATAATATACTTCATAAATTACTTGTAATTAAGCCTGAGAAGCTCAAATATAAATTGGATAACGTCGTCTACCATAGCTTGCTCTGTAGTTAATAAATAAACTAAATAGTTCATGTGTTTAACTTCAATAATTGTGGTTTCAGCTAGTATCAAACGACAGATTCAAAAGCAGTGTACACAGAGTTGTAGCAAAACGTGTAGGTCCACGAATATCAGTTGCAAGCCTATTTTCCACTGGAACGCTGCCAACATTGAAGCTGTATGGACCTATTAAAGAGCTGTTATCAGAAGACAATCCTCCGAAGTATAGAGAAACAACGGTAAGAGACTTTGCTACATATTTTAATAACAAAGGCCTTGATGGTACCTCCGTCTTGGACCATTTCAAGATTTGAATTAGCCCAGCCCATAGTTAAAATGGACCACTATTTGGGTCTCCATCTCATGGAATAAATGTGTTGTTCACGTGGGGTTTTTGGGCTTTTTTTTGGGTATATTTTGTTGATGGCCAAACTTATATTTTAAAAAAAAATATGAGTGGTAATGCGTACTGCATGTCTAAGAATTTCTCACATTGATGCGTTATGGAGAGAGTTGCACCTAACAGGTTATTACCAAAAATATCTTTTTGGTGGTAAATTATACAAACTTACCCTATAGTTTCAATTTTTTTTTTTTTTTTTTTGCCCCTTTACACATGCCCTTTATTTTTCAGTTTTTGCAACTTGGAAAACGGAAAATATGCTAATCAACGTTTAAATAGTGATTTTATTATGATCAAGCCTGTAAATAGCACTTGATTAACTTAAAAAGGGTAGCCATTGCAACGCTTTTAAAACTCAAACATAAGAATCTACAAAAATTGAAAATTGAATGGTATATTTGAAAAACTAGAGGGTAAGTTTCTGTAATTTACCCTATCCTTTTCTATAATGATTGAAACGCTATCAATTTAACAGCCTCGTCAATTTTTTTATTTGACTAAAGATCCAAATAATATTCTATTTTTTAAATAAAATTAAAACATAATACTAGTATTTAATGGATTAACAATATACTTGCGCCTGCCATATTATTTTCTCCAATGGTCAAGATACAGTGAATTTTTGCCAGCCTCTTCTATTTTTGACTAAAACTCATAACATCCTATGTTCATTATGAATAAAATTAAAAATAAATACCAATATCTAATGGATTATCGTGATACTTGCCAATCATATTCTTTTAAATAACATAGGAGTAGAATGCATTTAATAATAATAATAATAATAATAAAAGTATAATATTTCAAATATCAATTTTGTTCATTGATAAAGATATGCAAAAGATACTTTCTTGTTTAATTTTCTGCAGCTGGTCCCATAATCCCATGATGCCGCTTCCAAATAATTTAGAAAATCAACGTGAACTCAAAAATAAATTAAAAAATAATAATAATAATAATAAAATGAAATAAGAGCTTTGCTCATTTCCTTATTTAACCATAAACTCGGAATAGAACTGATCGAGAGACTAAATAAAAATAAAAAAAAATAAAAAATAAAAAAAGAAGAGAAAAAAGAAAAATGGTGGCTACCAGCAAATTCGTTTTCAGTGAAGCTGAGTATGGTCGAATAAGTGAACTGAAAGCTTTTGATGAAACAAAATTTGGTGTTAAAGGACTTGTTGATGCTGGGGTTACTCAGATCCCTCCAATTTTCCATTGTGCGCCCAATGAATACTTCAACGAGAGCTCGGTTTCTATGGATGGAAGCAAGTTTAGCATTCCAGTTATAGACATGGGAGCCCTAGATGATAATGTCCGACGAAAGGAGATAATTGAAAGAGTACAAGTAGCGTCGGAAACTTGGGGTTTCTTTCAAATTGTGAACCATGGAATCCCTGAGAGTGTTATAGAGGAGATGAAAGAGGGAGTGCTTCGGTTTAATGAGCAAGAAACTGAGATGAGGAAACAGTTTTACACAAGGGATACCATGAGACCATTTGTTCATAATAGCAACTATTATCTGTACAAAGCTCCATCAATAAATTGGAGGGACTCGTTTTTATTGAGAGTGGCTCCTAATCCTCCTAAGCCTTAAGATTTGCCTGAGGTCTGCAGGTAACTAGGTAACTAATTAATTAGATTATATAATGTTTTTAAAAAATAAACTTGATCAATTTTTAAGTCGTTTTAAAATTTTATATAGAATAATTTTATGATACGGACTACATCTAAATCGATATTTAAAAAAAAAAATATCATGTATATGCTATATATACATACACAGTAAAAATCGATATTTTTTTTTTAAAATATCAATTTAAATATAATCTACACCATAGAATTTTTCTTATATATATATATATATATATGTTACACTTTAAGATTTTATGCTTTCAATGCTTTTATGTGTTGGAGAGAGAGAGAACTTAGTCCATGTTTGGCAGAGAGCTAATAATTAGTATTTGAGAAAATAGGCATGCGGGCCAAAAAACAAAAAGTACGTCACTACTAGAATCGCGTTGATAACTGACGCAATAAATGCGTCGCACAAAATAAATAACGACGTATCGCACGGTGTCGCCTAACGTCTTGTCGCTAAATCTATAAGACAACTAGCGACGCATTATAAGAGTCGCCTATCTTTGACTTTTTAGCGACTCATATTTACTTTTAGCGACGCATTAATAGAGTCGCCTATTTAGCGACGCATTGACTATTTAGCGACGCATTATTAGTGTCGCCTATTTAGCGACGCATTTTACTATTTAGCGACCCATTAGTAGAGTCGTCTATTTAGCGACGCATTAATAAAGTGACTATTTAGCGACGCATTAATAGAATCGCCTATTTAGCGACTCATTAATAGAGTTGACTATTTAGCGACGCATTAGTAGAATTGCCTATTTAGAGACGCATTAATAGAGTCGCCTATTTAACGACGGATCGACACTTTTAGCGACGCATTATTTCTTAATGCGTCGCCCCTTCTTTTTTTTTTAATTTTTTTTAATTTTGTGAAAAGTGATTAAAATAGTAAAAATATAAAAATAATTAAAATACAAAAAAATGAAAACTAGCTTCATCCAAAATAAATAGAATACAAAAATTTTAAATAAATATTTTGTCATAACAAATTAATTATCAAATAAATTAAATATCATCTCATTGATATATTTTTACATAATTTGTAAGCTATTGTATTTTTCATAACAAATTTAATATTAATTAAACTTCCATGAATGCATATTCATTGAGATGAAAGTTGACCTCTTGTTGACGATATTACATCCTCATACTGCATATGGAAACATTAAAAAAGTTATTAGCACTTATGCAAAATAAATAAAATATTAATCATTATTAAATTTGTAATTTAGTATAAATGAAAATTTAAAAAATATTACCATTGTTCTTAAGATTTGACGAATCACATTTCTCCCTTCACAGTCATTACAAACATAGTCACTCTCACATTCATCCTCATTATCATTTTCATCGACACTTGGCAACTATATGACAAATGGATTGTGAGCCATCTTTGTATCTCCAAGAACATCTTCTTCAACAACCGTACGATGTTGTGGTGAAGTTAAAACAATAGACCATCTTGATTCAAGTTAATCTTCAACACAAAATACTTGTTGAACTTAGCAAAATAATGTCAAGCAATATCACAAACATAATTTCTAAAAAAGCAAGATTAATAAAACCCAATGAACCTAAGCTGCAGTTAAAATGAAAAAAAAAAAAAAAAAAAAACAACCCACTCATGTTAAGAAAAAAGAAACTCACCTAAACGATGGAGATAAAGAAAGAAGAAAACCAAAAAATCACGAGGGCGACAAAGAGAAATCTAGCTTCTCGGCCGACGACAACGTAGGCAAATGAAAAATGAAACCTGGAATATCTCACTCTTCAAGTCTCTCTTAGATTGCTTCCAAATCTAATATCGATTAGGTGGTGTACTTGATGTAGTTTTAAAAAAGAAAAAATGGATTTAAAGGAGCGCGTAAAAATTTAAAAACGCGCCAAAAATTTTCAAAAAATGGCAAGAACGGGCCTTTTCTCCCAATTGCATTTTTTTTCTTTGATTAATATTTTTATTTTTCAACTACAAATAAAAACTGAAAATATTTCTTAAAAATGCGAAGCAAAATATCGAAGATTGCTGTTTATTTTTCTGTTTTTCAAGTACACCTTTATTCTTTATAAAATTTGCATGTCTTTCAAAATTTTTGTTTTTGTTAATTGAGAGAATAGGCGACGTATTCTCTTCAAGAAGGATTGCCTGTGGTGTCGTGATTTCTTGAGAGTGTAGGAGGTCTTGGGTTCAATTCTTGTTATGGTCCTATTTTGATTTTTTTTTTTTTAAATGTTTAAACAAAAAAATTGAAAAAAAAAAGGAACAGGCGACGCATTTGTTGAAGAATGCGTCGCCTGTTCTTGTATTTGGCGACGCATTATTTCAATAATGCGTCGCCTAACACTTTATTAGCCAATTTTTGCTGTAATAGTACATATAAGTGATTTGGCCTAGTGGTGTGGTGATTTCTTCAGAGTGTATGAGGTCCTGGGTTCAATTCTTGTTATGGTCCTATTTTGATTTTATTTTTTTTAAATGTTTAAACAAAAAAATTGAAAAAAAACAAAGAACAGGCGACACATTTGTTGAGGAATGCGTCGCCTATTCTTGTATTTGGCGACGCATTGTTTTAATAATGCGTCGCCTAACACTATATTAGCCAATGTTTGCTGTATTAGTACAAATAAGTGATTTGGCCTAGTGGTGTGGTGATTTCCTGAGAGTGTATGAGGTCTTGGGTTCAATTCTTGTTATGGTTCGATTTTGATTTTATTTTTTTTAAATGTTTAAACAAAAAAATTGAAAAAAAAAAAAAGAACAGGCGACGCATTTGTTGAGGAATACGTCGTTCTTGTATTTGGCGACGCATTGTTTCAATAATGCGTCGCCTAACACTCTATTAGCCAATTTTTGCTGTATGAGTACATATAAGTGATTTGGCCTAGTGGTGTGGTGATTTCCTGAGAGTGTATGAGGTCCTGGGTTCAATTCTTGTTATGGTCTGATTTTGATTTTATTTTTTTTTAAATGTTTAAACAAAAAAATTGAAATGATTTTGATTTTATTTTTTTTTAAATGTTTAAACAAAAAAATTGAAAAAAAAAAAAAGAACAGGCGACGCATTTGTTGAGGAATGCGTCGCCTGTTCTTGTATTTGGCGACACATTGATTCAATAATGCGTCGCCTAACACTATATTAGCCAATGTTTGCTATTTTAGTACATATAAGTGATTTGGCTTAGTGGTGTGGTGATTTCCTTAGAATGTATGAGGTCTTGGTTCAATTCTTGTTATGGTCCTATTTTGATTTTATTTTTTTTAAATGTTTAAACAAAAAAATTGAAAAAAAAAGAACAGGCGACGCATTTGGCGACGCATTGATTCAATAATGCGTCGCCTAAGACTATATTAGCCAATGTTTGCTGTAGTAGTACAAATAAGTGATTTGGCCTAGTGGTGTGGTGATTTCCTGAGAGTGTATGAGGTCTTGGGTTCAATTCTTGTTATGGTTAAATTTTGATTTTATTTTTTTTAAATGTTTAAACAAAAAAATTGAAAAAAAAAAGAACAGGCGACGCATTTGTTGAGGAATGCGTATTTAGCGACGCATTGATTCAATAATGAGTCGCCTAACACTATATTAGCCAATGTTTGCTATATTAGTACATATAAGTGATTTGGCCTAGTGGTGTGGTGATTTCTTAAGAGTGTATGAGGTCCTGGTTCAATTCTTGTTATGGTTCGATTTTGATTTTATTTTTTTTAAATGTTTAAACAAAAAAATTGAAAAAAAAAAAAAAGAACAGGCGACGCATTTGTTGAGGAATACGTCGCCTGTTCTTGTATTTGGCGACGCATTATTTCAATAATGCGTCGCCTAACACTATATTAGCCAATGTTTGCTGTATTAGTACATATAAGTGATTTGGCTTAGTGGTGTGGTGATTTCCTAAGAGTGTATGAGGTCCTGGGTTCAATTTTTGTTATGGTCCGATTTTGATTTTATTTTTTTTAAATGTTTAAACAAAAAAATTGAAAAAAAAAAAAGAACAAGCGACGCATTTGTTGAGGAATGCGTCCTCTTCTTGTATTTGGCGACGCATTGATTCAATAATGCGTCGCCTAACACTATATTAGCCAATGTTTGCTGTATTAGTACAAATAAGTGATTTGGCCTAGTGGTGTGGTGATTTTCTGAGAGTGTATTAGGTCTTGGGTTCAATTCTTGTTATGGTCCGATTTTGATTTTATTTTTTTTAAATGTTTAAACAAAAAAATTGAAAAAAAACAAAAGAACAGGCGACACATTTGTTGAGGAATGCGTCGCCTGTTCTTGTATTTGGCGACGCATTGATTCAATAATGCGTCGCCTAACACTATATCAGCCAATGTTTGCTGTATTAGTACATATTAGTGATTTGGCCTAGTGGTGTGGTGATTTCCTGAGAGTGTATGAGGTCCTGGGTTCAATTTTTGTTATGGTCCTATTTTGATTTTATTTTTTTTAAATTTTTAACCAAAAAAATTGAAAAAAAAAAAAAAAGAACAGGCGACGCATTTGTTGAGGAATGCATCGCCTAATACTATATTAGCCAATTTTTGCTGTATTAGTACATATAAGTGATTTGGCCTAGTGGTGTGGTGATTTCTTGAGAGTGTAGGAGGTTCTGGATTCAATTCTTGTTATGGTCCTATTTTGATTTTTTTTTTTAAATGTTTAAACAAAAAAATTGAAAAAAAAAAAGAACAGGCGATGCACAATCTTATTGGTGCGTCGCCTGTTAACTATATATATATATATATATATATAAACCTCAGTTTTGGTGCACTAATATTTTTATTGATTGTTATTATTAAAATAAAATTAGATTGATTAAAAAATCTAAAAAAAATTAAGTGAAAAGAGAACAGGCGACGCACAATCTTACTAGTGGGTCGCCTGTTACACGTATAACAAAAAAGAAAAAAAAAAAATCAACCTCAGTTATGTTGCTCTAATATCTTTATGGGTTATTTGTTGTTAAATTAAGATTAATTAAAAGAACTAAAAAAAAAAAGTGGAGGAGAGAACAGGCGACGCACAATCTATATAGTACGTCGTATATTTATTGAATTTTTACTGACGCATTAACTTCAGAGTCGCGGTTTTGTTTTTTCAGACGTGTTTGTTTCGTAGCGTCGCTAAATAAGTGTCGCTAGATATCAATTTTCGCGTATACAATTCGAATTAACCAAAAAAGAAAAAAAAAATTGCATTTTAGATGCTTTTACCTTATGATAATTATCAAGGTAGACATTTTCCGAAAACAAAAAGCCGTTTATGTTTTTAATTAAAGCATTACGTACTTAAAATTTTTATGAAGCGCTAAATAATTAAAGCACAAGTAATTAAAAGAACTTATGAAAAAAGCACTAACAGGGATCTGTATTCTTGCTTCTGAAAGTAATTCTCTTGAGTTCGAATCCCTCCATTTCAAATATGGGGAAAAAATAATAATAAAAAAGAAAAAAAAATAGAAGTATGCATGTATACACTTACACTATTGCCACGTTTTAATCTACTCAATTAACTTACATTACCACATGTAGAAACATACATATGGAGTACCCTAAACACATAATGAAACTGGGAATTTTATTGTTCGACTTGTTATCGGAGGCTCTCGGATTGAAGCCAAACCACTTGAATGACGTAGATTGTGCAAAAGGCCTTGGAATTGTAGGCCATTACTATCCTGCTTGGCCACAGCCAGAACTCACTATGGGAACAAGCCAGCATTCTGATAGTGGCTTCCTCACTGTGCTGCTTCAAGATCATATTTGTGGTCTCCATGTTCTTCACCACAACCATTGGATTGAGGTACCCTATGAGCCTGGGGTTTTAGTCATTAACATTGGAGATCTTCTTCAGGCAAGTTTTAATTTTACTCTTTCCTTTCGTATTTTCATATTGATTTTTATTTTGGATCGTCTATCCTTGCCCACCATTTATATGTTTCCATACCATTTAAAAACATTACCAAAGAAACGAAAACAATTAAGTAAAAAAAATATAGCTACTTTTTTAATATAGGGTAGACTTCTATATCAGACAAAAATAGAGAAAAGTGGAACAAAAGACTTTCATCTTTTTATTTTTAGGTTAATTTCATTCAACACTCTTTAATTTTGATAAATTTTCAAAATAATATTCGATTTAGGCAGTATGGTGGCATTTTCTCTTTATTGTCCCCTTCAATATTTTGATACTACGCTGTAGGTCGATGGTGTTTTTGAAAAATTGTAATTTTAGTAAAATACTTTTTAGGCATTTTAAGAGATTGTTATATTGATACCAACACTATAATAAATGAACATTAAAAATCATTAGTGTAAATTTTGATGGATTGAAATATAAATATATATATATATATATATATATATATATATATATATAAGTTTCCATCTAGAAAAATGTTAATTAATGCAGCATAAGTGATCCCCGGTCGCAATAATTATAAGACTCGGAAATGAACTTCGTATGAGATTTGTAGAATTATTGGTATCGATTATTCAATACATATCTATAATAAATAATTATCATGTGAAGAATATCCTATTTTATTTATTTTGATGTGATCAACACTACATATAAATAATATAAATAATAAAGTTAGGTTATCCAAAATATGATGATCAGGATATATATATATATATATATAAATGATATGATAAAAGATTAAAAAAAAAAATTATGAAAAACAGTTATCCACAGCTGTTATATCATATGCATGCAGATCTTCATTTCAATTTTATTTATTTATTTATCTATTTTTGGATTTCAGCTAATATCAAATGATAGATTTAGAAACGTTGAACACATAGTTGTAGCAAACCGTAAAGGTCCAAGAATATCAGATGCAAGCTTTTTCGGTACAAGAATTTTGGAAACCTCAAAGCCTTATGGACCTAGTAATTAAAGAGCTTTTATCAGAAGAGAATTCTCCAAAGTACAGGAAAACTACAGTGAGGGACTACACAGTGTATTTCATTGATAAGGGCATTGGTAGGACTGATGCTGTGTCTCATTTCAAGATTTGAAATTATGGAGAAAAAGCACAATCGCAAATATAATATATTTAAACTTAGAAAATGAGAGGGACGAACAAGGGTTGGTCCAATTAATGGTTTCTAAAAATAATAATTTTGGCCTTCCTCATGTGTTATTTTAAGATATATATATATATATATATATATACACGAACGCATTTTAATTTCCTATTGTATCATTTACTGAAAAAATGTTGTGGTTGTTTGTATAAATGATCATATATATATATGGTTGTCATAAGATAATAATTCTACTCTATTAATATTGATTGTACGTTCTTATACTTCTAATGAAATATTTTCATGTTGTTTGGTAAAAGTTTCATTGTCTCATGCATTTGAGATATTTAGTTTCATTGATTAAAGTATTTCTATTGTTTGTGATTTCACTTTTTCCCAAATAGGGTTTTGTTTTTATTATTTTAAAAGCCAAAAGAGATTAATTAATTAAACTAAAACCTAACAAATTAATAATGGTTTTGTTAATTGCAAACAAATTTTTCTTCATACTAACTAATATATAGTAGCTATTTTATTTATTTATTTTGATGAATAATGGTTCTGTTAATTTACTCTACTGCCTACCTCCTTCTTCCATGGTTTTTATTTTTTGGATAAATTTTGTTAGGTACCTTTTATTTAAGTTAGATAATCATTTCTCAAAACCAATGGTTATGAGAATAATGGTTATGTCAATTTACTCTGCTGCCTGCCTTCTTCTTCTGCTACCTACCTTCTTCTTCCATGGTTTTTATTTTTTGGATAAATTTCATTAAGTACCTTTTATTCTTCAAGTTCGACAATCATTCTCAAAACCAATGCTTCATGATTCAATTAATATAGACTGTTTGATAAATGACAACATTTTCTCTTTTTTTTTTTTTTTTTGTTAATTACACTATAGTTGTTTTTTGGTATACAGGTAGCACTTCTTCTAATTCTCTTTTTTTTTTTTTTTTTTGTTATAAAATTTTTCGGTAAAATGATATTTTAAGAGCATGTTATATTAATGAAAACACTAATAAAGTCAACATATATTATATATAACCACAAAATATATTCATAAAAACCCAAAAAAAAAAAAAAACTATAAAATATTATTATTTTATGTGTTTAATTTCAATTATGGCTTAAGCTAATGTCAAAAGACAGAAGCAGTTTACACACAGTCGCCGCAAAACGGCAGTGCTGTCTTGATGGGCCTGAGTCTTGGTCCCTTGGCCCGTTATAAGATTTGAAATTTTAGCCTATGGTCTCTGTCCCATGGACCATGCTCGTATGTGTCGGGTTGTTTGTAGGTCCGGTCACGGTCATAAATTTTCGTACTTTTCTCTTCTTTTTTTTTTTTTTTTTGGTAAATATCATAAATTTTCGTTCCTATTTGTTTTTGTTTTTTGGTGAGTAATAAATTTTCACACCTACTTAAGTTATTTGTTATTTTTCTACTTTGGATTATTGAATAATTCTTTGTAATTTTCCAATTGGATGAAATATTGGAAGTCTCTTATGAGATTAAGGGCTTCATCCATTTGACTTTGGGGCAAATATTTCTCCAACTTCAATATTAAAAGAAAAAAAAAAATTACGGACACCCATTATAGCTGGAGTGATGACATACATAATCCAATTTTTAATATAAATTGTGCGTGAACCAAAAAAAAAAAAAAAAAAAAAAAACAAATGTTTTTTTTTTTTTTTGGCTAAACAAAAAATATATATATTTATATATATTTAAAAGATATTAATAATTTATAAATTAAAATGAATTTAATCAACAAAAGAGTTTAACAGTATAAATAGAAAATTATTTGTTGACTTTACTTTTTTTATTTTTTAACAAATTCTTAGGCACAACTCTCACAAAGTTTCTGCACAAATTACGGAGAAGAAAACACAGTCTGTCGCTCATGTAATGGAAGCCAAAAACTACCAAAGAGCAAGCGAACTAAAAGCTTTCGATGAGACCAAAGCTGGTGTCAAAGGGCTTGTAGATTCTGGGGTTGTCAAGATTCCACGTATATTCTACCAACCCGCGGAAAATCCCACAAACACTTCAGTTTCCGGCGAAAATTTCAGTATGCCGACCATTGATCTCGACGGCGTCGAAATTGATCCATTGAAACGCAAAGAGATTGTGAACGAAGTCCGAATTGCATCTGAGAAATGGGGATTCTTTCAAGTGGTCAATCATGGGATTCCTCAGAGTGTGATAGAGGAAATGAGGGCAGGGGTTAGAAGGTTCTATGAACAAGATTTTGAATCGAAGAAAGAGTTCTATACTCGTGATGGGACAAAACCGGTGGTTTACAATAGCAATTTTGATCTGTTTAGTGCACCGGCAGCTAATTGGAGAGACACCATGTATTGCATCATGGCTCCTAATCCTCCCAAGCCTCAGGACTTGCCACTGGCATGCAGGTTAGGAGCTCAACTTTACCAAACGAATTGTGTTAGAAATATTAAATTCTCTTTCTTTTATTTTGTTTTTTCGATATGTTTTATTAGATTAGTGATTTGGGTAACTCTTATGTAAGCTTAATTTTATATCAATGTCCCAATTTTAATATAAGCTTGAGCCAGAGGCATTAGGGTCCATTTTGGTTTTGTATATTTTAGTATTGATTCATTGCAGAAGCAGATTTGGTAGCTTTATCTTTATCAATTTAAGCTGCTAAATAGTAGACCCTATTGTATACCTTATGTGCTTGATTTTTAGTTAGATTTTGAGCAGTCTTTGATAGTTTATGAAAAAGAAAAAAAAAAAAAAAGAATGATCATACTGTATACCTGATGTGGTTGAAAATACATTAGAGAGATATTGATGGGGTACTCAAAGCAAGTGATGAGATTGGGAAATTTGTTGTTCGAGCTGTTATCGGAATCTCTTGGACTGAACCCAAACCACTTGAAAGACATGGATTGCGCTGAGGGGCTTGCTGTTTTATGCCACTATTATCCTGCTTGTCCAGAGCCTGAATTAACTTTAGGCACAACCAAACACACAGACAGTGACTTTCTCACGGTGCTTCTACAAGACCACATTGGAGGCCTTCAAATTCTTCACCAGAATAGGTGGATTGACGTAGAACCTGTTTCTGGGGCTTTGGTTATTAATATTGGAGATCTTCTACAGGCAAGTTTTTGTTTTTACATTATTCTATTGCTACGTTCTATGTAGATGTCACTTTCTGGCACCTAACGTCTAATTATATGTAATTTGTGGATTATATTAGGGGAATTACATGTAATAAAACGTTAGGTGCCCAGTAGATAGTATCCATGTTTCAATTCTTTGTAATGAATGATCCTCCAAATTAATCTCTTACATGATATATATATATATATAGTCAAACATTTGGCTGTTTTCTCATGTTTTTTCAAGGGGATCATATGATTTTTTCTTCGATTCCAAAGATGCATATAGGTATATTCAACCTCAAGGTATAGTTATGTCACAATAGTTCGCCAAATAACCTTAATCTAATGATTGTTGCTTCTGTAATATGTAGTAAAGTTTGAATATGCAACAAAATATACAAGCAACCATTCAACAAATTTGGCATTCTTTTCTGCAGTTCTAAATATAAAGCAAAGATATAAGTTTAGCCAATTATAAAATATACTTTTCCAGTGCAATGCGGTTTATATAATCTGTATAAACTAGTTTTTTTTGGTTTATTTCCAGCTTATAACAAATGACAGGTTCATAAGTGTTGAACATAGAGTACTGGCCAACCGTGAAGGTCCTCGAGTGTCTGTTGCATGCTTTTTCAGAACAGATCTGTCGTCTTCAAGAAAATACGGACCAATCAAGGAGTTGTTAACAGAAGGAAATCCTCCAAAGTACAGGGAAATGACGGTGAAAGAATATGTTGATTACTTCAACGCCAAAGGCCTTGATGGATGTTCTGCCCTATCTCATTTCAAGCATTGAAGAACTTGGCAATGTAGATGAAAATGTATTGTCATATTTTATACCACAAAAGTTATCAAACGGTAAAAGGGGCATGACTTATAAATTCTACTGAATCTGTTATCAAAGTGGAACATCATAAGGCTACGGCAATGGATTTTTTACACAGATTAGAGAAGAGGCCTATAAAATAGTTCTTCATTTTTATTGCCTTGAAAAAAAAATTATAAATAAAATCTAAAAATTGTCTGGATTTTGGAACTTGTTTTGAAAGAGAAAATGTATGAATCCCTAGAAACTAGAAAATGGATTTCTTGCAGAGCAAGGCAGTCGAAATTCCTGTCTTTTTGGCGGTTGGCTATTAGCTATTGGATCAGTCTCTGTAAACTATTATGGATATGGAGTTAAAAAGTATGTGACTTAGTCGTGTGGTTGCAAGGTAAAGAACTATTTCCTGACAAGATGTTTGTGGTTGTGATGAACTGACTGTTCTTGCACCTGAACTTTCTATTTTGATTCTTGTAATTCTTAAGATTCAACGAACACAAACTATAGTTTTCATTAATATTCTAGACAATCCTTTAAAAGAAAAATAAAAAATAATTTAAAAAAAAAAATAGTTGGTCACTAGCATTTAACTATTTCTTCACAAACTGGTACCAATATGGTTTTTGATTTATAAGCATTTTTACCGGCAGAGCTACTTTTCCTTGACAATTGAAGTTGATGAATTGGACCTACAGTGAAAAGTATTGAAAACACTACAATAGCCAAAGCAAGTGATGAACTTGGAAATTACTCTGTTTTTCTTATTACTCTGTTTTTTTTTTTTTTTTTTTGGGGGTGGAGAGAGAATATTAGGAATTACTCTGTTTGAGTTGGTAGCACTTGATGGTGCTGAGGGGCTAGTGGTCGAAGTTGGAGATTCTATTTCAGGTAATTCCATAATGATAGTTATGTTAGTTATTGTTCCTATATTTTGTTTTCCTCGAAGAGTTAAAAAATTAACCTCAGGAGATCATTACAAGGGGGATTGGAATATGTTAAATCCCAAGTAAAAGCAAATAAGACAAATGAAAATATAAAAAACAAAATATTTTACAATATTTTTGCAGCCTAGGATACATAAATCAAATCAAGTCACGAGTCCTTGTTAAACAATAACTATGCGCATGCGCATACGTGCATATGTGCATATAAACAACATAATCATTTTCCATCCCCCCAAAAAAAAAAAAAAAAAAAAAGGAGAAAAAGATTATAACTATAATATAAGTTTTAAAATAGATTTTTTTTTTTTTTTGTGTCATATTTTAGAAAAGACCAATTTGATGGGCAATAGTAGTAGATTTTGGAGATTCTTTTACAGGAAAGTCCATATAGTTGTTTTCGTTTTGGAGATTCCTACATTTTGTTTTTTTTATCCCATCAAAATTGAAGAGGGTGTTTTGGAACTTTGAATATGTAAAATCCTATGTGAATAAAATAAGTGAATGAAATATGGTTTTCTTTTTGCAGCCTCTATGGTACTTAATCAAATAAAGTCGTTACATCTTGTCTGTGGTAGGAGAAGATAAGACAAAACTATGGGCATCTTTTGGGTGCATGCATATCTAGAAGATAATTAAATTAACAAGCCTGATGTTTTTCTTTTATGCTTCGGATATATCTTCGCTTGACCACATAAAAGAAGCTTTGTTGTTTTTGGAATGTAGTTTAGTTAGATTATTTCATTTAATATATATAAAAATAAAAAATAAAAATAAATTGTTGGTCGTTTTTGGGTTTTGGTTTGATTAGATCATTTTAAAAAAAAAAGTATTATCAATTAGCCGCCAGACAGATTCTTATAGCCTTATGATAGAAAAGCCAACAGAGTAATCAATAATTTGGATTTGATTTTGTTAGGAGAAGATTTAAAAAAAGAATGTTTTAATTTAATATTTTTGACCAATAATAATTCTGCGGAATGACCAATGACCTATAAAACTTATCCATTTCTCTTTCTTTTCTTTTCTGTTTTTTCGTTAGCACCTCATTAAAAAGGGTCAAAATTAAAGGCGGAATTAAGCATAGCATAGGTCACTATGGTCTTTTTATTAACAAGAAAACAGGATTCACAAATAGTAAAATTCCAAAAGAAATAATACAATGACGTCCTCTATACATTTTGTATTAAAATAATATATATACAGATTCTTTAAAATTCTTTAAATAAGGTTAACTTAAACTCCATTGGTAAGCCATACATGTAGGAATTATGGGTTCGAAATAAAAGAAAATGATAGGGAATAATATGTTGTACATGTATATTGTATAGAGGACGTCATTGTAAATGACCAAAAGATTCTTTAAATAAAATATTTAATATTATCTTTAATATTTACCCATTATAGCCATCATGCAATTTCCTACACTTGCGTTGCTTTCATCGTTTTTTTAGGTCTTATAAATACTTTCCTCCATCTCACAACTTCTTCACAACACATTTCCATTGCAGCACTACTTCCACTACGTACTAAAAATTTATAGAGATAAACAAAATGGTGGCCTCGAATGTATCCGAAGCCGAATCTGTTTACGACAGAGAACGACAACTAAAAGCTTTGGACGAAACAAAAGCCGGTGTCAAAGGACTTGCAGATGCTGGTGTGGAGAAGCTGCCAGGTATATTCATTCATGAACAGCACAGGCTCAACAAATACACCGTCCTCGAATCCGACTCCAGCATCCCAGTCATCGACTTAGCCGACATAGATGAATCCTCGAGTGCTCGTCGTGCCGTGATCGAAAAGGTAAAATACGCTTGCGAGAACTGGGGGTTCTTTCAGGTTGTCAATCATGGGATTCCGGTGAGTGTTCTGGATAAGATGATTGGCGATATACGTGCGTTTCATGAGGGAGACCTTGAGATGAAGAAAGAGTTCTATAACCGTGAGTTCTTGAATAAGAACGTGGTTTATAATACCAACTTTGATCTCTATCAAGTGTCTTCTTCAACCAACTGGAGGGATACTTTGAATGTCGTATTGGCGCCTAGGGGTCCAAAACCTGATGACTTGCCTGCTGTATGTAGGTATGTGAAATATATATATATATATATACATGTTATTTTATTTAGAACGATGTATTATAGAAAAAGGTTATATGCATATATACATATATACATATATATATATATATATATATAGTTATATATATATAGTTTTAATATAATGAGAGACTTACAAAAAAAAAATAATCACCTACAACTGTATTATCCTCCACTGTATCAAACATGTATATATATTCAAAAGTTATCATATTAGTATATTCTAATTTTATAAAAAAACCAATCGATTACAATATATGTAGTTAATTTTTCAATTGATCCAATCTTCCCCCCCCCCAAAAAAAAAAAAAAAAAAAGATTACATGTAATTAGTGTATCCAAATTTTATTATACTTAGGATATCATTATGTAATAAGGATTATATATATATATATATACAAAAATGATATAATGAGGAACTTATAGAGAATGATTATGAGGAACAGTATTCATAACGTAGATAATTTGACGACTATTGATGGTTGTCCTTCATAGCCTTCTAAATAAGTTTTTTTCCATATCAACACTGTATACATATATACCTAGTTGTTTTCTTTTTTAGAAATTCTTGGATGAATAGATTGCAAATAGGTGCATATTATATGTTATCAAATGAATTTAGGGAGACAAATTGGTCATGTTTAATCACAACCATTAGATTTGTTTGAGTTTGTTACTTGGACTGAACCTATTTCTAAAAATATTTAAAGGTTGATTTAATATGTAATTAGTATAACACTGTCAGGTTAAGACTTGATAAAAAAATTGACTATACATATTTACATATTTGTCTATTAAATAGACATACATACTCAAGAAAAAGACTAATGATTTTACCATTAAGCTATCCTATAGGAACATATTCATTGTGATTTAAACGGTATGGAGCTTAGTTATCTATGTGGTAATGTTTGAATTTTTGTACCTTATATTAACAAGATGAATTGCAGGGACGTTTTGCTGGATTATGCGGACAGATTGATGAATTCATTAGGGCCAACTCTCTTTGAATTGGTGTCGGAAGCATTAGGGCTGAAACCTAATCACTTGAAAGACATGGGCTGTATAGAGGGATTTTTATTAGAAGGTCACTATTTTCCAGCATGCCCTGAACCAGAGCTAACACTGGGGACAAGTGACCATTCTGATAGTGGTTTCCTCACCGTGCTCCTACAAGACCAAGTGGGTGGACTACAAGTCCTCCATGACAATAAATGGATCAATGTCAAACCCATTCATGGAGCTCTCATCATAAATGTTGGAGATATGTTGCAGGCAAGACCCTTCTTCCATTCAATAAAACAAACATTATTTACATATATTTCTTTTTTTTACTTGAGCATTAATTAGGAATATAATATTCAAATTCAAAAGAAAATAATGATTTTGCTATTAAATTGACTATTTCTAATTTCAACATTAAATCTTATCTAGCATCAAAAATTAACATTTTCTATAGAAAGTTTAAATTCGAATTTCTTTATCATAAAGTCAAAAAAAATGAATAAATAAAAATATTATTACTACACTTTTATAGTTAATCTCCAATGGCAAGTTGTTGAGCGTCATCCACCGAGTACGAGCCAATAATGTCGGACCAAGAACTTCTGTAGCTTCATTTTTCCGGACACATCTTCCACCGGAAAACAGTGCAAGAGTATACGGACCTATTGAGGAATTGACATCGAAAGAAAATCCCCCAATTTACCGAGAAACTACCATAAAAGATCTTGTTGAGCACTACTATGGTAAAGGACACAATGGTATCTCTGCATTGGAATTTCTAAGGATTAATTGACTGAAGTAAAAATAATTTTCATTTTATGATGTTAAAGTTTGTTTTGTGTATTGGCATGGTTTTGGATTTGTGTGTTGCTTTTTTTTTTTTTTTCTTTTTAAATAAATAAATAAATAATTATGGACAGAGCGGAAGCCGATCTCTCCGTTATGTGGATTTCACTGTCCCAAACATAATCTATGTATATTGTGAACTTAATAATACGATGTCGTTTCATCTGTGGATTTGAAATGTATTATAATATTTTTTTCCTTCTTCAAAATTTACCCGTGTAAAAGTTGGAACTTCCGAGGATTTTGGTTTGGCGGCCCATTTGCCTAATTAAGTTTATTAAGGCCCATTTCTTACGTAGCACTATTTTTTTTGACAAGTATTAATTCCTATTTCCAGAAATGGAAGACTGTACAACTATATATATATATATATACACATTGTTCATTTTAACTTCATTTTCTTACCCATTAGGTCCCATTTATGTAAAATTGAACCGTACAATTTTAACACAAGACCAATCAACTCCATCAATTTCTATTTTAAAAATCCAAAATTTAAATAAAAAAGAAAAAAGCAAGCTTCACTTTTCATTTTGAATTGTCAAAATAAATAGTTTGGCTTTACAAATGTAAAAAGCGAAATCAACTCTCTATTTGAGATTTATATTACTTTAATTAGTATGGTATGAGTTTCAATACTCTATAGAAAAATATTGATATTACATATGTATATTTTTTACCATAATATATTCAAATTTTACACTATTTTTAATTAATAGGGGTAATCATATTATGTTTCATTTGATAATTTACCATGGTAAAATGTTTATAGAAAAAAGAAAACAAAATAAAGAACAATTAAAGAGTGTTATTTCAATTCCTATAAAAAAAATATTATCTTTTAATTTCACGGGTACATTGGGATGCTCAAACTGGTAGCAGAAAAGTTAAGGTCTCATAGAATAAATAATTATACTTTATATTTCTTGCACATGATCTTAAACAATAAATAATTATAAATAGGAAGTAATCAGGTAGATTTTCTTCATGAATGTTAGGTGTTAGGTCCTTGCTAAATATATTTTATTAATTTGACCGTGCTCGTGCACATTCGTGAAACGCATGGGTTTTATTTTATTATTTTTCGCAATGGGAGCTAGTATTGCAATATTATTGTTTCCTGATCTTGTATATCTTTCATAAGTGAGAGCCTATGTATATTTCCATAGCTCAACTTATATTCCTGAAACATATATTTAAAAGAAAAAAAAAAAATGGTCACAAACGCAGTAGAATTAGCCGAATCAAATTACGATAGAGAAAGTGAATTGAAGGCTTTAGATGAATCAAAGACCGGCGTCAAAGGACTAGTAGATGCTGGTAACTTGGTGAAGATCCCAAGAATCTTCATCCACGAACAACAAAGGCTCCACAAGTACACTACTCATGGTGGGTCTAAATTCAGCATCCCGGTGGTCGATTTACGAGGCATAATAGACGAGGGAGATACGAATCTTCGTCGTCGAATTGTCGATCAAGTTCGAGACGCTTGCGAGAAATGGGGATTCTTTCAGGTGGTGAATCATGGAATTCCTGTGAGTGTTTTGGATAACATGATTGATGGGGTACGTGCATTTCATGAACAAGATCCTGGGGTGAAGAAAACATTCTATACACGAGATTTTACGAACAAGAAGGTTGTGTACAATACGAATTTCGATCTGTATCGAGCTCCGGCGACTCAATGGAGGGATACTTTGACATGTGTTGTGGCTCCTCGCCTACCAGATCCTCAAGAGTTGCCTGCTGTGTGTAGGTATGTGAATATATTAATATGATATGCACTTCATTTCTACTCATATTTTGTGTTTTAGTTATTTTATATTGATATTAGAGTAGGGAGATTCCAATTTAGTTTTGATATATTAAAAGAAATGTTTTTTTTTATAATATTTTAATATATATTGATATATCATGCATGATAATTGGAGAAGAAAATTCGTTAAACTTTTAGTAATATTTCATATCCTTAGTAAAAATATAAATAATTACTAAAGTATTTTTTTATAGCATTAATTGATAAAGTACTCTACTTTCAAAAACTTTGTATATAAATATATACTGAGATTATATATATATATATACTGCGATTAAGCATTAGACTAAATTCAATTAATTAATATATTTGGGGATGAACAGTCTAAAAAGGAAGATCTGAAAAACCAAAAAAAAAAAAAAAAAAAAAAAAAAAAAAAGCGGTTCCAGTGATCCTGCTTATCGAGATCCAATAATCTTGAAAATGTTTAATTAGAGTTGAAATTAAGTATGTATTAGGGCCGTTAACATATCTTGGCCTCGAGTCCTTGGCCCCAAATCCTTGAAGCCTTTTTTTTTTTTTTTTTTGGGTAATTAATTTTTGGAGCTATTCACATATAGAGGGCTCAGGCTTATTAATCTAGATCTATGGATCAATTAAAAACTCTCAGAAAAAAATAAAAATAAAAATAAAAAAATAACTAGAATAATCATCGGACTGTCTTGTGTCAGACTATGATGATCATGGTCCATTCGAAATGTTAGATTCGTGTAAGACTATGATTTGAAATGTTTGACACCATTATTTGAAATCATGTCCAATTAAGTTTGTTTAAATGTAAGGGAATATATATTTAGTGGCATATACAAATCATTATTTATTTATATTTAATTATATTTATTTTATCACATATTTATATATTTATATCTAAATTATATTAATATATTAAATACTTATTTAATAATACAGTTGTATTGTTTCAAAAAAAAAATAATAATAATACACTTGTACATTCATATATTTGATAAATAACTTAAAATTTTAGATAATATTTGTAACATTACTCAATTTAAGATAATCCAATTTGGTTAAATTTATCGCTGAGTTGTTTACTGTTGACTTTGTTGATTAGGATTATATGTAAGAATAGCTTGGGCAGGTTTTTTTTTTTGTTTTTTTTTTTTTTTTGGGCCATTCAGCTAAAAAAAGGTTCTGGTTTTTTGCCATATATTCCGACCAACATTTTTGCAATGAACTATCATTTTGAAGATGTCTAATAATTAGGTCAGACACGTTCAATTTATTGAACTGCATGTTCATTGTATACTTAAATTCTCTTTTTTAATTTAAAGTTTATATTATTCCTTTCACATTAGTATTAATTCGAATGGAAAATTTATTGTTAGGGATATTACGTTGGACTACACAGACAGAATAATGAAACTTGGGCATATTCTGTTCCAGTTACTGTCTGAAGCTCTTGGATTGAACCTCAACTACCTCAAAGATATTGGTTGCACAGAGGGTCTTTATTTGCAGGGTCAATACTATCCACCATGCCCTCAACCAGAACTGACTTTGGGAACAAGCGAACATGCTGACAGTGGCTTCCTCACTGTTCTCTTACAAGACCAACTAGGCGGTCTCCAAGTCCTCCATGAAAACCAGTGGGTCAATGTTACACCTATTCATGGAGCTCTAGTCATTAATGTTGGAGATCTTTTTCAGGTAAATTTTCTTATTCCATTGGTTTTTTAAATTAATGTTGTCTACCTTCTCCTTTGTTCCAATCATAATTTCTTAGCTCCTTTTTGCCCAAAACATACTTCCAATTTGTGACACAATATTTTTATCTAAAGAAAAAAAGTTGTGACACAATATATATATATATATATATATATATATTTTTTTTTTACGTATATTTATAAAGAATCTGATAAATCTTATGTCTATTTATGGTTTTTCAAGCACATATATGTTCTCAAATGTGGAAGGATATCACTTTAATTATTAATTTGAAATTAAAAAATTAAAAATAAGTGATGTCAATAAATTCGTAATATAAAATAGGAATAATGTTTCCAATGATATCAAAATCATATAATATGTATGTGTTTGTATATATGTATAGTGTAGAACTGCATCGTCAAACTTCTTTGTCAAGTATAGAATGTTTTTACTCAAATTCTTTATTAGAATGACTTTTTAATTTCACTTATATAAGCTAATTAATGTTTTATTCGTATACATATTCTTTGTGAATAAATTTGACAAATCTCTAGACAGAGTACTCTGTTGTGATATGATCATCCATATATATTTTCAGAGGAAAACTTCGCGTTCACCTTCTTTTTTTGTTTTTTTAATCTATTCTGACTTTTCCGAATATGCTTTATATATATATATATATATATATATAATTTCTTCAATATACGAGGCTATAGATGAAAATATTGTGACAGACAACAGAGATTGGCCAATTTTTTTTTAAGGTGTATATTTGGTTTTTCTTTGTATTATTATAATTTATGTGTTAGTGTTTGAACAGCTAATTTCCAACGACAAGTTTTCAAGTGTCATCCACAGAGTATTGGCGAATAATATCGGTCCAAGAATTTCAGTAGCTTGTTTCTTTAGAACACAGCTTCCACCAGAAAATAGCGCAAGAATTTACGGTCCTATTAAGGAGTTACTCTCAGATGAAAATCCACCGATTTACAGAGAAACTACCATCAAGGATTTTGTTTCCCACTTTTTCAATAAGGGACTCGATGGGATCTCTGCGCTTCAATATCTTAAACTATGAAATCAGTAATTCATTAATGTGTATTTTGTGTTTGCTTATTATATTGAACTTGATAATGTTGGTAAAATTGTTCGTTTGGGTTCTCTTTTTTTTTTTTTTTTTTTTTTTTTTTTTTTTTTTGGGACAAATTTTGTTTTTGTCAGATCGAGACATGTTATTAGCAAGGAATAGTCGGATTTTAAAAAATGCTGTTTATTATTATTAGTATCAAAATTAATAGAACCCACGCATTAGGTGCTAAATTAATTGGATGTCCTGTTGTTTAAAAGGATTTACTTATGACAAATTAGGTTTTTAATATAAAAAGTTTAAACATAACTAAACTCATTCAATTATTGGTTGTTGTTCCTGCAATAAATATCACTTGTGTTAATGATCAGTAGTGTTATCAAATAAGAAAACTTGAGATTTTATAGTAAATGAGAGAGAAGATTTCGATTATATTAATTCCTGATGATATTTCTTTCGTTTTCACTGTCCTCAATCCTATTCGACCATGATTATAATATGTCTTTTAAATATTTTTCATTTTCTTTGCAGTTAACTTGCCATTTCCTTGGCTTTTCTAGGTCTTCTCTCTCCATCTCTTGCTCATAAAAACTTCTTTTTTTTTCTTTTTTTCTTTTTTTTTTTTTCTGAAACCCTCTTTACTAGGGCTCTTCTTTCTTTCTTTCTTTCTTTCAATCCTAGAGAAAAATAAATCCAATTAGCGCTTGTATTACGTACTCCAAGGTCCCAGACATACCATCACAAATAGCAGGAATCTTGTGATTTTAAAGGAGGAGCCCAATATGCATCCTCCATTTTATTTTGTTCTCTTTGTTTCATATCCTCTCTGTTTTCTTTGCATAACTAGTCAAATTTTGCGTACCTTATATCCTCTCTGTTTTCTTAGCATAACTTGTCAAACTTTGCATACCCTATTTTCAATGATTTTGTGTATGATGAGCTCACCAACTAGTATTTAATTAAGGGTAAATAAGTCTATAAAAGCAATTCAAATTAATGATAATGGTAGGCTTGTTTTGAGTTAGTATAATAGAGACAAAATATAATAAAAAAAAATTGATTTTATATTTTGAATTCGTTTTTAATTAAATCTGTTAGTTTGGAAAGAAAATTAAAAATTCATAATGTATATAAGAAGTGCACTTCTAGGGCATGCTTGACTAGGTGGTGAAACACTGAGAGAGCTACTATCAGAATGGTGGCTTGTGTCCAAAAGTGATATCCGGTTCAGGGCATGATGGGTATTCGTGGCCCAGGAAAAGAAGTCCATCTGAACAGCCCAATCTTTAAGGTGGCTTGGATTCAGCCTAAAAGCTTCTGATGGTATATTCCGAATAGAACAGGCCTTAATAACATTGCCTTATCCGAGGAACAGTACCAAGCATGCCTACAAGTGTATCTAACAAAAAAAAAACTAGTAGTGTATTTTCATTTTATCCATAAACCAAATATGCTAGAAGTTTATTTTCAGTGTTTCACCACCTAGTCAAGCCTATGAATATAACTTGTCATCAATTTGTTTTTTTTTTTTCGTTAGATATTGGTATTGTTCCTCGGATAAGGCAATTAGCTCCTACAAGACCAAGTTGGTGTGACTACTGACTGGCTAGTCCAAGTCTTCCATGAAAATTAGTGGGTCAATGTTAAACCCATTCACGGAACTCTGGTTATAAATGTTGGTGACCTTTTATAGGTAAAGTCCATATATTCCATTAAACATTTAGAAGTACTGTAAAAAAATTACTTTTTACTGTTGTAGTTAGATCATTGATTTTTGTACAGTTTCTTATTGTTACCGTATGTTTGTTTACGTTTGTCTTTGAGCAGCTAATCTCCAGTTGCAAGTTCTTGTGCGTCAATCATAGAGTAATAGCACAATATGTATGTACAAGAATTTCCACGACATGCTTTTTTCAGAACAGAAACTTCATCAGAAAATAGCTCAAAGATTGATCGGAATTGTTAAGGAGTTAATATGGGAAGATAATCTGCCTATTTACTGAGAAACCACCGTGAAAGATTTTGTCAGACACTACCATTCGAAAGGGATGAATGGTGTCTTTGCACTTGAACATTTCAAGCTATGAAGTTCCAATCCCCACTCTATGGTGTGCAGAAAATCTCTGTTACTTCGAATAAATTTGGTGAACAAATATTGGGAAAAAAACAAAAAAACAAATCTGTATTTTGTTCAAATTTAATATATTCTTTTAATTTAAGAATGAATATAAACAATGTCATTAAGCTGTCTGCTGCAAAACAATATATTTTTTTGACCAAATCTAGAGCCAAAAGTCCAAAAGATACAAATGTGGCCCAAAAAATATATTATATTAATGTGACTAATTAACCCAAGTTGGATATATAGGTCTCTTCTTTAATTCTCTTCCTAAAATTTGTAAGATTAATGTGCATTCTTTAATTGAAAATGTTTTTGTTTTTTTTTTTTTTGAAAAAAAAATCTTCAAAATAAATGGTTTTTGTATTTCATACTTTATTGATTTCCCAATCTCTAGCAAACTCTAGAAGTTTATAGAAATGTGTACAAAATATGGTAAGAAATTGACAGGGAACGAATCTCCAACGAAAAGGGAAAAGGATGTAAAAGAATTCTCTCTAGCTACCAATAAAAATTGGTGTACAGTTTTTTATCATTGCTGAGATAGATTCGAATTTAGAATAGTGGCTTTTAACTTGGGTATGGGACGCAAATGAGTGGTGGCTTTTTATTTTTATTTTTTTCATTTTTTTTTTTTTTTTTTTTTTTGGGTAAGAATGAGTAGTGGCTAAAAATGAAGAAAACGAAATACCACATGTTGATTGGTGGTTAAAGCTTTTTATGTGTGGTCAGTTTCTCTATTTTTTTTATTTTTTTATTTTTGCCAACAGTGTGGTCACCTTCTTTCTCTTGCAGGGAAAATAAACACACATGAGTCATCATAAATATCTGCAATCATGCTAACCAATAATTTTTTAGTGAATTCATGCTAGCCAATAATACACTTGGCACATGGTCCATCACATCATGGAGTTATGTTAGTTGTAAGTATGTTTTCCAATTAATTTGTTAGCATCTAATTTAGTGAATATATTTCATTTGCTAATTTAGTGTGTGTGTGTGTGTGTGTGTGTGTGTGTGTGTGTGTGTGTGTGTATGTACATATATATGTTTCAACAAAACCATATGCATGTGTTTCCTGCTAAATCTATTATGCCATGCTTGCTTATAAACAAAAAAACGAAGGATATTTGAACCCAAAAAAACAAAAAAACAAAAAATCTGAATTGCAATATTATAAAATTAAAAAGTATCAAAATGCAATTAATTTAAAAAAAAAAGGAATGATATGCAGATTAACGACTGATTTGTTGTTCATTATATATTAATTAGGGACATAATATATTAAAACAATGATATGTAGATTCATTTATTGTGAATTTTGTTTTTTTGTTTTGAAACAAAAACATCATTTTATTGATTTTTTAATATTTCAAACAATAATCACTTTATTGTTGAATGACTAATTTTTTTTTATTTGAAATTACGAATTAGTATATATATATAACACTATATATACTCTCTCTCTCTCTCTCTCTCACTCTCTCTCTCTCTCTCACACACACACACATATATATATTGATAACCTCTATCTCCCCTATAATATATCACATGTTTTGCATTTTGATTTCTGAATTACTTATTATAATAGTCTACAATTCATGTAACTCCAAGTAAACTTATTTTATTGTTGCATAATATAATATATATATATATATATATATATATTTTTTTTTTAATAAAGTGGAAGAAGAGGATTATAATATCACGTTTTAAATTCAAAATTTAAAAATCATTATGGTTGGTTATTGTCAATTGGATTGTCCTAATTAAGGGATTTGTTATATAATACTTTATGTGTAGTATATGACTAGTTAAGTTTGCGAAATTCATTAGATAAAATTGTTTTATTTCACTAACCATTTAATTAATATACTGTTTAGACAGAAACAGTATGTTACTCTGTGAAGTAGGTATAAATTTCTTATCTCACAAAAAAAAAAAAAAAAAGGATATATTGTATTATATGCTTGTCTAGCTAGCTATTACCTTTCTGTTTTATTTGTCACCATTTTTGGATAACAAATAGATGGAATTCATGAATATATATATATATATATATATATATTATATTCAATGGTGTTTAGGTGAGAGTTCCTCACTTGGGTTCAATTATTTTAGAACTGATAAATTATATGTGGTTAATGTAACAGAATATTATATTATATACATGGATCCAACGGTCTAAATAATCAAGCTTAGTTATTCCCAATTTAAAAAAATTGAGGATATCCTCACTTTAATCATACTATATATATATATATATGCATGTGTAGGTGTGTTTGTGTGGGTATATATTTACCTATATGCTCTTTTATTGTTAAAAGATTAGACATAAGATAGCTAATCAACTGGATTTATGAATATCCGATCTATGCCAAAAATGATAACAATATCATGTTGTTGATTTCTCCTTTAATTTATATAAATTTGGAAGAAAGACTTGGTCATTACCGCTTTTAAGACATGGTGTCACTTTCTTGATTTATGCAAGTAAAAAAGAAAAATCAAAAATCAAAAATCAAAAAAAGAAAAAGGTATTTCTGAAATCATGATAAAGCAAGCAGTATATTTCGATCTCCATCACATCATGGAATTATTGGAGAGCCACACCAAATACTTGCTATGCATTATTGTTTCTCCTTTATTTACACCTTCATTGCAATCCATCATCCACCACAGAAAATAACCAATTAGCAATTTCACTTCTGAAACACCAAAAAACGAAAGAAAGAAAGAAAGAAAAAAAGAAAGAAATGGAAATCACAACCTCCCACCACAATGTCGAACCCCTAACTTATGACAGAAAGAGTGAACTAAAAGCTTTTGAAAGCACGAAATTGGGTGTCAAGGGACTCATAGATGCCGGTTTGATGAAGGTTCCAAGAATCTTTGTTCATGAACAAACCAGGCTCCAAAAACATAAGTATGGTGGTAAAGACAAATCCAAGTTCAGTATCCCAGTCATAGATTTACAAGGCATTGATAAAGATGCAACTGCTCGTCGTAAAGTAATTGATGAAGTTGGATTTGCATGCGAGAAATGGGGGTTCTTCCAAGTGGTCAATCATGGGATTCCCGTGAATGTTTTGGATCGAATGCTTGAAGGAGTACGTGCATTTCATGAAGGAGACCCTGAGTTGAAAAAACGTTTCTATACTCGTGATAACAACAGCATGGTGCTTTTTAATACCAATTTTGATCTATACCAAGTTTCAGCATCTACTTGGAGGGACACCTTGACTTCTATTGTGGCACCTCGTCGTCCAAATCCTGAAGAATTGCCTCCTGTGTATGGGTATGGAAATATTACTACCTTTTCATGAGATTTGTTTAATTTAGTGACGTAAACCTTCTATTCGCAACTATATCATTACTATATTTATATTATCTTAACATTCCAGTTCACAAGTAGGCCTAATTAATCTTTTTTTTTTTTTTTTTGGCTCAATTGGGTTTTTACATATGTCAAGTTTTAAAGGGTTATTAGCTGTGCTTGTCCTGAACTATACTTATAATTGTATTTTGGTTCCTAACTTTTTTTTCAGCATTTTGGTTTTTAAAACTTCAATTTTTAATGTAATTTGGTTATTAAAATATTTTTTTCCGTTTACTTTTTAGCAATTTTGAATGTGCATTATATATGATGCAACATGTAGAGAACTTGTCAGTTGTCTATATGTTTTAAAAGTGCTAAAAATTATACTGAAAAATAGTTAAACCAAAATGGATTAAAATATATATGAAGTTTAGAAACCAAAATGCAGTTCAAAAACAGAAGTGCAATTATGGCCATGGTGACTAACAGAACCAAAAATCCAGTTTAAAACATAGAACTTCATGGACTATATATGATACTATGTTGAATTATCATATCATTATATTTATATATCTAAACAAGTAATAAATATTGCTTTTATATTATGTTCTAATTAACTTTTGCAGGGAGATAATACTGGAATATGCGGACAAAGTAATGGAATTAGGGCTTGTTTTATATGAGTTAATGTCGGAAGCTCTTGGACTAAACCCTAACTATTTGAAAGACATAGGTTGTGGAGAGGGACTATTTATTGACGGTAATTACTATCCCGAATGCCCTGAACCAGAGCATACGGTGGGCATAAACGACCATTCTGATAGTGGTTTCCTTACTGTGCTCCTACAAGACCAACTCGGTGGACTCCAAGTCCTCCATGATGATCTTTGGGTGGATGTTGAACCCATTCATGGAGCTTTAGTCATAAATGTTGGAGATTTGATGCAGGCAAGTGCTTGTTCTACTTAATTTTATGTATAGTATTTAGTTTTATAATTAATTGTTTAGCTATTATCTTTTATTTATTTTTCCTTTTTTATTTCTCAATTAATCCTTAATTTGTGCCTAAAACAAAAAAAAATTTACAGGGAACTACTGACATAAAATTATGTACGTGAAGACCCAATAAAAACAAGAGAAAAAAAAGTACCGACGAAAAAAGTCTCCATCCAACAGTGGAATTTTCTGTCCCCTAGGGTCACTTTATAAATAAAAGACAAAATAAAATAAAAGTGAGAGTCTTAAATGGTCCATAAAATGTACTGTACTATTTATTGCTAGATTGGGACATAGTTTTGTTTGTTTCTTCTTCTGAAAATGAATAACAACTAGGAAGACTATTCCTTACGTGGTAATTTAATTTAGGTAAAAATTATTTTTATCTTCTATCTTTCTAATGAGTTTTAGAGATGCATCCAGAATATTTACGAAATTACAGATATATAGCTGGTAAAATCGAATTGAACCTCAAACCATAAACAAAAATTTTAATTTGTATTGCAACATCTCTATAAATTTTGAAAACTACACACACTTATATATGCACATATATACATATTTTGGAAAATTTTCATCTACATTTGTAAGATTTAATTAAAATACACTTAGACATATATATTTTGGAACATTTTCATCTACATTTTTAAGATTTAATTAAAATACATTTAAACCTTCAAAAATTAAATGATCATTGTTTAGCCTTTCTTGATTTGGACAATTATCAAGTAGCATTTCTGAAGTAGATTTTTGACTAAATTGACTAATAAAAAGTCTTTCTCATCTTTCTATGTCAAATTAGATATCGAATCTTTATTTTATGATTTATTTCATATGACAATATATATTAAAAAAATGACATTTATTACTTTCCTAATTATAGATGATAGATTGATATGCATTTTTTTTTTTTTATCATACATGCATTATTTTCTAATGAATCTTAGAATCCAAATATTTTTTGAGCAGTTAATCACCAACGACAGGTTCTTGAGCGTGATCCATAGAGCATTGGCCAATAACTCAAGCAAAAGACTATCAATTGCTGCCTTCTTCCGAACACATAAACCACCAGAGAACTCTTCCAGATTGTATGGACCTATTAAAGAATTGTTATCAGAAAACAATCCTCCAATTTATCGAGAAATCACTGTCAAAGATTTCGTCGCACACTACGATGAAAAAGGTCATGATGGGGTTTCTGCTTTGGAATTTTTTAAGCTTTGAAGTTCTCGAATTTGGGTTTGGCATGCTATTGGCTGAGATGTCTATGTTGTGTGGATGTATGTCTATCACTACATTATTATAAATAAATAAATAAATAAAAAGGAAGCCTATTGCTTCATATTGGAATTAATATTGGTCGTAAAAGTGGGCCTCGTAGGGTATTAATTGTGTGGGGTGTTACGTTTGTTCAATGTGTGGACCTTTTTCTCTTTTTTGGTAATAATGTACTATGTGTGGACCTATGTATAAAGTGGAGGGACTATTATTATTATTTCTTATTATGACTCCTATGTAATTATTGCATGCTTTTTAACAATTTAATAAATATGGTACATATCTCCTTTTGGTGAAATGGTACACTGCCAATTTACCAAAACAAAGAAATGGTACACTGCCATTTCCTCATATACGGAAGCTTAGTAAATTAATTTAATTTTTTGTCCTCTGCGAATATCTTCCCATGTTGTTGGCATTTAATTTTAAGGATTGGGATTGACTTTTGTTATTTGCCAAGTAATATAATATATTTTACAAATTTCGATTGTAAATCATTGACTCGTCACAAAAATCAAGAGCTTTTCATTTTATTTTATTTTTATTATTTTTTATCGTTTTTTGGGGCAAAAGAAAGTGACAGCTCGTGTTTCAACCAAAAAACCGGTGCGATAGATATTGGCATAGAAAATGTTGGGGTGGCCCACAAGACAATTGCTAGAAGCCTAGAACCACTACTAGAACAGTGAATGGTGACTGTGAGGGTTTTTGTTTGGTTTTATTATTATTTTATTTCTCCTCTCCCTTTTCCATTTTTCCTTAATTTGCTCTTTTTTGCTTTTCCCCTCCTTATATAAGTGTCTTGATTCCATCTACATCTACGTACTTTGTCAGGCTGTAAGATCATAATATAAATTTTATGGAGTTAAATAAACTTTTTTTAGTTGCCAAAAAATTTGAAAAAAAAAAAAATTCAGAACGTACCTTCTTTTTTTGCACAAACATACGTGATAAACATGCAAGTTTATGTTTTTATTTTTATAATTGTTCGATTTACATTTTTTTTTGGTAATTAATTGTTGGATTTACATTGTTGCATGTAATAATTGAAAAGGGTATAAAATTATATAACCATAGTAATTGTATCATCTAATAGCTTGATTTGGTTTGTTGCTTCTTACCTGCTAAGAAGTTGATCAAGCATTCCATTTAATGAGAAGTGAGAAACTATTGTAAAAATTTTTGTCGACCACTATTACTCCACCAAGAAGCAGAATAGGGCTGCTCATTTTACATTTGATCATTTCAAGAAACTTTGAATTTATCCCCACTTGTTCTATCAATCATCAACGTTAGCCTATATGTTGGGATCATAATTTCTACTTTATACTGGAATATGATAAGAATTAAAAATGTCACTTGCACTTTATTAGGTTCTTAATTTTTAATTTTATTAATTAAATTGTTACTTTCTATACTTAAACTTGCCATGTTTAAATTGTTACTTTCTATACTTAAATGTGCCATGGTCCTATTATGTTAACATATTATAACTCTCTCTCTCTCTCTTTGTTTGATAAAAACATATTATAATTTTGGAAATTCTATGGTGAGGACGGTCTGCATGAAAATCACAGTATTAGTGACAGTTTTTTATAATATTAATGACGGTTTTTTATAAAATCGTCACCAATACTATGAAAAATTGTCACCAATACTATGATCCGCATGAAGACCGTCCGCACCATAGACGGACTGATTATAACTCTCTAGATATATATTCACGTTTTATATATTTTATATATTTATACACATTATATACAATGCACATACGGATGATATTGTACTTCACACTGACGTTTCTGTTTACCTTTCTTATGTACCATTTTATTAGTAATCTATGTATTTGTCATTACAAAGTTTATTTATGTTTATATTATATGTCATTTCTTTTTTTTTTAAATATCGGAATTGTGGGGATTTGAATCCAAGGTTATTGTCCAAATGAATAGTGGCAAAGCTGTTGGACTGTTAGTGAATGATATCTGTTGCTCTTTGGAAATGAATGTGACCTTAAAAGTGTGGCCTATAATAGCCTATTATTTCCAAGGTTTTTTTTTTTTTTTTTTTTTTTTTGCTGTGCTATTAATTACTTAATGTGGACTTGTACAGAGTGAAGCACTTCATTATGTGGAATTATTATGCAATAATATATGCTTATTTACATTTTAATAAACATGGTTTGGTAGCATTTCCTTTTCCTGACACTGTACCATTCCTTCCATTAAAAAAAAGGAAAAAGAAAAAAAACCCTGCAGGACCATTCCCTTACATATGGAATCTTAATAAATTTAATTTTAATTTGTCCTCCACATAATCTTGCCATGTTGTTGTGATCCTGCAGGAGTTAAAAGGGAACTGCGCAAGCAATGAAGTTGGACAAACATAAATAATCCATCTTTGAGATTTGTTTGGTGCCTTTTTGTTTTGTTCTTTTACCAAGTAATTTTATTTTCCCTTTTTACTATTTTTGATACTTTTTCGGTATATAATTTTTTTTAATACTCTGGTTAATTATGCAATTATGAGTCGTAAGCGATCTAAGAAATATTCCTAACTATAAAATTAATTCCAAAAGTTAATTAAAAATTTTTGTGGTTTACAAATTTTGCGTGTTGTAAATTACAGAATTTGTCACTAGAAGTTAGACGCAGTGCGTTTCATCGATTTTTCACCTAAAATTTACAGTGTCAAGTGTCGAGTTTAAAACTCAAGAAATTGCGGTCGAATTGTTGGGCTGGCTCAAAAAGATAACAACCCATTACTACTCACAAGGAATGTTTGTAATCCTAAGCCCAAGGGCGGTTGGATTTTCAGCACCTATGCCTTATAAATGTCAAGCTTTTACATTTTAGTGTCCAATTTTCTGTTTTTTTTGACACTCTTCAATTTTTTTACACTTTAATCGTTTAACCATTTTTTGTATTGTTTTTAGTAGTCTGGAGCATATAATACACTTATTTGCAACCTCAAAAAGCTCATGTACATTGAATAAGTGTGCTGTATCTCGAAACTACTAAAATATACACAAAAAATGGTTAAAAGATCTAAGTGTAAAAATATTGCTAAAAAAATCAGGAACAGAATGCAAAACCTTAATAAATTGAGAAGGCATAGGCGCTAAATACCCATTTGTTCCATTTGTTTCAATAATATTTTAATGCAAGCTTTAAATATTTTTTTTTTTTTTTTTTTTTATAATTTATGAATTATTTTATTCAGTTTTTATTTTAATAGAATAGATTTTATCTGAATAAAAAAAAATTGTCTTTTAGTTTATTTGTTAATATATTTTAATGGAACAAACGTTTAAAAAGAAGGATATGTAAGAGAATCAGTTCAAAAGTTCAAACTACTGTGGCCTGTTTTTGATACTTAATCCTAAAAGTAAATAGAGTGAGATCAATTTAAAAAAAAAAATAAAATCCGGGGGTCTAAGTTAAATGGATTTGGTGCATATAAGAAGCCAAAAGACTAATCTTTATTTTGTGGAATCATTAGTTTTCAACATTAGCAGCTACCAACCCACCATTCAAAGTTTACTTGTATGAAATGACTTCATGAAATGCTTGTATATATGGCAGCTTCATGGAGGACGTGGCACATATGGTCTTCGACAAGTTTTCAAACTCTAATACATCATAAAGCTTGTCTTTGTGGTTGAGGTAATTATCTTCCTTTTTTGGTTTTCTTTTCTCTCCTTTATCTTATACCCCAATAGACAATTTCTAATTCCCATTCCTCATCTTCTCCACTGAAAGAAAGAAAGAAAAAGAAAATGGTAGTAACAAGCTCTAAACACATTGAACATGACGGTGAATCCATTTATGACAGACAAAGTGAACTAAAGGCTTTAGATGACTCTAAAACCGGTGTCAAAGGATTAGTAGATGCTGGTTTGGTGAAAATCCCAAGAATTTTCATCCATGACCAGCAAAATCTCAGCAAACCCAGTAATGGTGATGATCAGCAAAAGTTCAGCATCCCAGTTATAGATTTGCAAGGCATAGATGAAGATCCATTTTCACGTAAAAGGGTAATAGACCAAGTTGGATATGCATGTGAAAATTGGGGTTTTTTTCAGGTGGTCAACCATGGAATTTCTCTGGAACTTTTGGATAAGATGGTTGATGGAATTCGTAGATTCCATGAACAAGATCCTGAGCTTAAGAAAGAGTTTTACTCTCGGGATTCTACGAATAGAAGGGCCAGGTTTAGTACCAATTTTGATTTGTATCAAGCTCCAGCAACAAATTGGAGGGACACTTTGAGTTGTGTTTTGGCTCCTCGAGCTCCAAATCCTGAAGATTTGCCTGAAGTCTGTGGGTATGTTGTTGAACCAGTTCGTAATTATTATTATTATTATTATTGGAACAATTTAATCTGCTTTTGATCTGTGACCATAATGGAGTTTGTTATTATTGTTGTTTATTGTTTAGAGTCCGCAGAGCAAATGATTGGTGACAAATTCGAAAAATGCAACATTAAAAAACATCACACTACATATTTGTCTACTGTTTGGTCTGTTTGGCCTACTGAATTATACAAGTTTGGCTGCGTTTTCCCCTGTTCTATCCAAAAACACACACACACAGATACATATAAATTATAGAAAATATGTTTTGGAATAAATATTTTCAATATTTGTGTAAAATCATTCTGTTATTGAGTGGAGACTGGAGGGTGTTTCATCCACTGGTGCTTGGTGTAGACAAAAGGAATTTTTTTTTTTTTTTTTTTGGTCAAATAGACCAAACATTTAAAAATAAAGAGAGACAGAGAACTGAGAGAGTGGCAAAACAGAGGACCTGTAATAAGTCATATTTCTCTATTCCAATCTCAAACAAACAATGGAAAATTTGCAGGGAAATTATACTGGATTACTCCGACAAAGTAATGGCATTAGGGTCTACTCTATTCCAACTTTTATCACAGGTACTTGGGCTCACACCCAACTACCTAAATGACATTGGATGTTCAGAGGGTCTTTTTTTTCTGGGTCATTATTATCCACCATGCCCTGAACCAGAGCTAACATTGGGTACAAGTAACCATTCAGATGGTACCTTCCTCACTGTGCTTCTTCAAGACCAAATTGGTGGACTCCAAGTCCTCCATGAAAATCAATGGGTCAATGTCACTCCTGTTCATGGAGCTTTGGTTATAAATCTTGGAGATCTATTACAGGCAAGAAAATCCTAATAAATTCCCTTTTTTAACATTTTCCATAATTGTGATTTTATGTAGCTCTGAATTGATAATTTGGTTTTGCTGTTTTGTTTTCTGAGCAGCTAATCACAAACGACAGGTTTCCGAGTGTGAATCACAGAGTGCTGGCACAGAATGTTGGCTCAAGAGTTTCTGTGGCAAGCTTTTTTAGAACACAGATTCCACCAGAAAATAGTTCAAGATTGTATGGACCCATTAAGGAGTTGATAACAAAAGAAAATCCACCTATTTACAGGGAAACCACTGTGAAAGATTTTGTCCAACACTACTACACCAAAGGACTCAATGGGGTCTCTGCACTCGAATATTTCAAGCTTTGAACTATCAACTTAACCCCATATGGTCTAAATGGAAATTATATATTAGCTTATATGTGTTTGTCGATCAAGATTAATGCCAATAATCAATCTACAAAGTCAAATAAAATGAAAAATAAAATAGTCAACTAGTATAATCGTTATATGGTTATTCATGTACTTGTCCTTATGGTTATGTTTATTTATCCTTTGTTAAGATTTATAAATAAAGTATCTGAATTTTTATTGAATGTATTGAGAACCTTAAATCAACAATGAAATAATTTGTATTTCTCATTCTAATCTCTTCTATCTTTTTACTCTAAAACCTTTTTCAATAAACATGGCCATTTTCCTATAAAAGATGCTAATGGAATCTAGAGATTCGAAACTGGATAATAATATTTATATATGTAACTATCTACATATACATAAGTGTATGTATCCAATTGTTTTAGTTTATAAGAAAATTTTAATTTATAGACTAATTATTTGTTGTAATAATAACATTAACAATATATTTAGCTAAGCAACATCTATTGCAAAAAAATCAGAAATAAAGTTTTAATTGCAATAAAATAAAATAATTAATTTAATATATCTTGAATTTAATTAAGATAGAAAACTCAGTACTATTAAAAATAATAACAAGAATGAAATCTGGAATAAAACTTTACAATAAATATAAAATTTTGTTAAACATAATTAATTTTTAAATATCTTATTTGATAATTTTATTATTTTTACTTTTGGCGGCCAAATGCTTATTTTTATTATCTGTATTAATTTTGTTGTTAAAAATTATACATATTAGAGAAAACAAAAAAAAATTAATAATGGAAGGGGTTGGGTCCCAGTCTGAACTGGGTTCCGCCCATCTAAAAATAAAAAAAATAAAAAAAAAAAAGATGTTTTTACTGAGATTTTAGGCTGCGTTGCCAAACATGATTGGATTGGATAAAACAGGTTCAGATCAAACAGGATGTGTTTGGCATAATTCGAAACTAAACGATGAATTAGTTGCCTGATATTTGATGCAGTATTGAATTTGATTGGATTATTTTATAATTTTTTATTTTTTTAAATAAAAATTTTAAAAATTATATTTATAATTATAATAAAAAATATTATATTTAATCAAAGTTGTAAATTTATATATTTATAATTACATACAAAATTTAATTTTTTCTTACACTCACAAATTATATTAATATATAATTTTAGAAGTAAATTAAAATTAATACATAATATTTTATACAAATAAAAGTTAATGAAAAATAAAAATAATTAATGATATTTATAAGCCAATTGTATTTCTTTTACACCCATAAATTACGTGAATATATGATTTTCAAAACCAATTAAAATGAAATTATAATATGTTAAATCATAACGAACAATTAATTCCAAGTAAAAAAAGTTAACATTATATTTAGTTAAGAACTTGTTGATAACATAGATTTCACATACTTGTTTACATATATATGTTTACAGGAATAATTTTCTTATATAACAAATAAGTAAATACACTTATTAATAGTAACCTAAATAAACAGTCTAATATAAAACCATTATGGCACTCATTGTTCAAGTTAGCACATGTATGGGTGGTGAACTCTTGGAGATATCAAACTCTATATTCTTATCGACTTCAATATCTCTTATCAGGACACACTGATACCCAATTCTGAATATTTTCAAAAGAAAACGGAGCACATATATTAGCATCGATGCACATAAGCAACATCATTGAAACAAAGATTTGATGAATTCAATAGATTATAGAGAAAGTCATTTAGAATGATAATCTATACAAACAAACTAAGCCGATATGAACTATGAAGTGGTAAAATTTGGAGGCATTTTCTAATAAATGCATGAGAATTAGTCAGCTCACCAACACATTTAGATAAAGGTAAATTGAATAAAAGAAAACTAAACATTTTCAACTGAAGTATTGGTAAATGCTAACAAATAACAACCAGAACATACAGCTTTCCCATTTTGATCCAAGGCCATAATCTCACCAGCCACTTAAAAACCATGGCTTGGGGGCTTGTAATCCTTCAAGAGCACACAAACAATGGAATAGCTACAAATCAAAGTCATAGTGACATTTTCTCCATTTGATTTGGAATTGAAGTTTTATCATTCCAAAATCATAAGAATGCTGTTACGATTATAGGCACCATAGAACTAGCAAAGAAGGCAAGAATTTCATAAATCTCCTTTGATAATTTTAAGGACTGGGATTGACTTTTGTTATTTGCCAAGTAATAATATATTTTACAAATTTCGACTGTAATTTATTGACTTGTCACTAAAATCTAAAGCTTTTCATTTTGTTTTATTATTTTTTTTATTGTTTTTTGGGCCAAAAGAAAGTGACAGCTCGTGTTTCAACCGCAAAAACAGGTGCGATAGATATTGCTGTACAAAATGTTGGGGTGGTCCACAAGACAATTTCTAGAACCACTACTAGAACAGTTGACAATGTGAGGGTTTTGTTTGGTTTTATTATTATTTTATTTCTACTCTCCCTTTTTCATTTTTCCTTAATTTGCTTTTTTCCGCTTTTCCCTTTCCATATGTAAGGTACATTTGGTACGCAGGGTAGGCACAGATGGACTAAATCAAACAGGATAGAGTTTTGGATTAGATTGGATCGGATATAATATAATAGTACAGTCCTATATTTGGTATGGATTTGAACTGAATGGTAAACTAATTGTTCCATGTTTGATATAGATCGAACTGGATTAAACTATTTTATAATTATTTAAAATAATTATTTTTAAAAGTGAAAAAATTAAATAATATTTTTTATATTTATAAAAAAAACATTATATTTAATGTTAATTGTAAATTTGTATATTTATATTTGCATCCAATATTTTAATACTTTTTTACACCCACAAATTATATTAATATATTTTACAACCCCTAAATTTATTAATATAAATTAAAATTAAATTATAACATAATATTTCATAAATAACAATTAACTAAAAATAAAAAAATAATTTCATATATAACTAGAATTATAAATATATAATATTTATATTTACAGAATTGTAATTTTTTTTTCACCCACAAAAATTATATTTATCCAATTAAGAGCTTGTTCATATTTAATTAAGTTGGATTACAAACTGAGGGAAGAAGGGGATGCTTATTCAGCGAAGGGGATAACAAAGGAATGCTAATACTTTTTGATGATCTTTTTTTTTTTTTTTTCCCTGGTCTTCAAACTTCAGTGTTGTATGTATAGGAGCTCATGTTATTCCACAACAAGCTACATTTGATCTTCTGTTGAGGTATAAACTATATGATCATACAATGGTATACTAAACATTAAAGAATTGGCTCAAGTGCTTCAGCATGTAAAGTCTTATTTAAATTTGGCAAAAATTGATTCATTTATAACTCAAAAATAATCAAGTCAGTGTTTGCCTATCGATCAAGATTACATAATATCAGAAAACTCAGCTGCAGCACTGCTTGCTTAAAACGAAAGCAGAAATGAAAAATGCAGTGTGGAAGAAGGACATTAGATGATAGTTTATTTGACAGAGTTCTATATTTCAAGTCCTTTTTAACTTCTTTCTCATGGAGCATCCCTTAGCACTTCTCAACCGAGCCCCAACAGTGGCATAAAGTTCTCAGCTTCTCAAGGATCCTCCTCTCACTGATTAGAAGCACCAAAGAATGGCACAACTTATTCTCTCTTACACAACAACACGTTGCTAGTGCTTCAGCATCATCTTTAATCGAATTTGTACCACAAAATCCCCCTCATACAACCACCAACCACTCAATACATCATAATTTGCAAATAAATAGAATCCCCCTAACAAATATTAATTTTTTTTTTAAAGAAAGCATCAAAATCTCACAAATGTATATTCATTACCTTAAACAGTTAAAGAAATCAACATATCAAATCAAAGGCATTGTATGAAATCTTTGATAAAGCAAGTGTTTGAAAAAAAATATTCACAAGTGGATGTTGCATCCACATTAGCTTATAGCTAGCAGGTCTAAAATAAAGCTGCCATTATCATCTTCATCTCGATCATCCTCTCCTTGTTCATGGCCATCAATTTTTTCCTTCAATGCTTGTCAACCTCCCTGTGCTCTCAGATTCAGCAAAATCCCCTGCATCACTGTCAACCTCTTCATCCTTATCATCGTCTTCATCGCCATCATCATCATCTTCAGCATACTCAACCGCATCTTCTCTGTTTTTCGCTGTCATCAATCTCATGAACCTCCACCACATCTTCTCTGTTTCTCCATTTTCTTCATTTTTTTTTTTTGGCACTTCAATAGAAAAGAAAGAAACGACAATGACAGTAAAGGCTAATTTGCACAATCAAACATACTTCAACATCAAAACGAACAAATTTCAAGCAACCCAATCAAACATACTCAAATACCTAGATTCAGTATACATACTTCAACATCAAAACGAACAAATTTCAGATCACAATGCATTCACACACACCAACACATACATACATATCTATGTATATATAAAGAGAGAGAAAGCATAAAATAGAGAAGTAGAAAAGCAGTGAAAAGCGTTAGAAGAAGAAGAAGAAGAAGAATACCCAAACTGTAAGAAAAAAAAGGGCCCAAATCAAAGCCCTAAATTTTCTAGATCGACTAACAATCGGCTTTCATTTGATTGGAGTTGATCGAAGGAGAAGAAAGGTGACGAAACAGGAGGAAAAAAGGAGAAAAAGGTCAAGAAACGGCTGGAAGAGATGCAGAGATGGAGGATAGAGTAAGAATCATGAGATGCAGAGATAGAGGATAGAGTAAAAATAATACTCACCGGCCGTGTTTGTTCCTGGGAGAGATGCAGACGTCCGGTGAGAGAGAGATGCTATCCGGTGAAGAGCTACTTCGGCAAGAGACACTAGCGAGATAGAGTAGAGCTGCTTCGGTGAGTTTGGGACAAAAATGATGCTAGGGGGGAGGCAGATCACATGAGTTCCAATCGATTGGGATCAAATTACTATTTAGGTTAAGCTATCCTGAACTCAAAATGGCAAACCAAACATCATGCTTGGAACACAATCCCATCCTACCCTGGCCAATCCCATATACCAAACACACCCATAAGTGTCTTGATTCCATCTACGTACTTTGTCAGGTTGTAAGATCATAATATAAATTTTGTGGAGCTAAATAAGCTTTTTTTAGTTGTTAAAAAAAAAAAATTCATAACATACCTTCTTCTTTTTTTTTCTTTTTTTTTTCCTTCTTTTTTGGCACAAACATACATGATAAACATGCAAGTTTATGTTTTTATTTTTATAATTGTTTGATTTACATTTTTTTTTGGTAATTAATTGTTGGATTTACATTGTTGCATATAATAATTGAAAATGATATAAAATTATACAACCATAGTAATTGTATCATGTAATAGCTTGATTTGGTTTGTTGATTATTACCTGCTAAGTAGTTGATCAAACATTCTATTTAATGAGAAGCGAGAAACTATTGTAAAATTTTTTGTCGCCCACTATTACTCCACCAAAAAGCAGAATAGGGCTGCTCATTTTACATTTGATCATTTCAAGAAACTTTGAATTTATCCCCACTTGTTCTCTCAATCATCAACATTAGCCGATATGTTGAGATCATAATTTCTACTATATACTGGAATATGATAAGAATTAAAAATGTCACTTGCACTTTTTTAGGTTCTTAATTTTATTAATTAAATTGTTACTTTCTATACTTAAATGTGCCATGGCTTTATTATGCTAACATATTATAACTCTCTCTCTCTCTCTCCCCCCCCCCCCCCCCCTTTGTTTGATAAAAACATATTACAACTCTCTAGATATATATTCATGTTTTATATATTTATACACATTATATACAATGCACATACGGATAATATTGTACTTCACACTGACATTCTGTTTACCTTATTATATATCATTTTTTTATTTATTTTTTTAAATATCGGAATTGTGGGGATTTGAATCCAAGGTTATTGTCCAAATGAACAGTGGCAAAATGTGGTCTTAAAGTGCGGCCTATAATAGCCTAGTATTTCTAAGGTTTTTTTTGTTTTTTTTGTTTGTCTCTCTCTGTGCTATTAATTACTTAATGTGGACTTGTACGGAGTGAAGCAGGAACTATTATGTAATAATATAGGCTTATTTACATTTTAATAAACATGGTTGGGTAGCGTTTCCTTTTGCTGACACTGGACCATTTCCTTCCACTTTAAAAACAAAAAAAAAAACTTGCAGGACCATTTCGTTACATATGGAATCTTAATAAATTTAATTTTAATTTGTCCTCCACATAATCTTGCCATGTTGTTGGAATCCTGCAGGAGTTAAAAGGGAACTGCGCAAGCAGTGAAGTTGGACAAACATAAATAATCCATCTTTGAGATTTGTTTGGTACCAAGTAATTTCATTTTCCCTTTTTACTATTTTTTATACTTTTTCGGTATATAAATTTTTTTTAAGACTCTGGTTAATTATGCAATTATGAGTCGTAAGCGATCTAAGAAATATTCCTAACTATAAAATTAATTCCAAAAGTTAACTAAAATTTTTTGTGGTTTACAAATTTTGCGAGTTGTAAATTACAGAATTCGTCGGTAGAAGTTAGACGCAGTGCGTTTCATCGATTTTTCGCCTGAAATATACAGTGTCAAGTGTCGAGTTGAAAACTCAAGCAATTGCGGTCGAATTGTTGGGCTGGCCCAAAAAGATAACAACCCATTACTACTCACAAGGAATGTTTGCAAGCCTAAGCCCAAGGGCCGGTTGGATTTTTAGCACCTATGCCTTATAATTGTCAAGCTTTTACATTTTAGTGTCTATTTTCCTTTTTTGACACTTTCCTCTTTGGACTTCAATTTTTTTTACACTTAAATCGTTCAACCATTTTTTGTATTTGTTTTTTAGTAGTCTGGAGCATATAATACACTTATTTGCAACCTCAAAAAGCCCATGTACGTTGAATAAGTGTGCTGTATATCTCGAAACTACTAAAATATACACAAAAAATGGTTAAAAGATCTGAGTGTACAAATATTGCTAAAAAAATCAGGAACAGAATGCAAAAATTTAATAAATTGAGAAGGCATAGGCGCTAAATACCCCTTTCTTTTATTTTTTTCAATAATATTTTAATACAAGCCTTTTAGTCAGTTTTGATTTTAATAGAATAGATTTTGTCTGAATGAAAAAAAAAAAAAAAAGTCTTTTAGTTTATTTGTTAATATATTTTAATGGAGAAAACGTTTAAAAAGAAGGATATGTAAGAGAATCAATTCAAAAGTTCAAACTATTGTGGCCTGTTTTTGATGCTTAATCCTAAAAGTACATAGAGTGAGAACACATAAAGAGAGAAAAAAAAAAAAAATTCTCCCGGGGTCTAAGCTAAATGGATTTGGGGCATATAAGAAGCCTAAAGACTAATCTTTATTCTTGGGAATTATTAGTTTTCAACAATGGCAGCTACCGACCAACTGTCCAAAGTTTACTTGTATGAAATGACATCACCACTGCCAATTTGGCCACTTCAAGATTTATTTTATATTATTTTTGGATTTTAGCAAAATATGGCCTTCAACAAGTTTTCAAACTCTAATATATCATAAAGCTTGTCTTTGTGGTTGAAGTAATTATCTTCCTTTTTTGGCTTTCTTTTCTTTCCTTTATCTCATATCCCAGTAGACAATATCTAATTCCCATTCGTCATCTTCTCCACTGAACGAAAGAAAGAAAGAAAAAGAAAATGGTAGTAACAAGCTCCAAACACATTGAACATGATGGTGAATCCATTTATGACAGACAAAGTGAACTAAAGGCTTTATATGACTCAAAAACCGGTGTAAAAGGATTAGTAGATGCTGGTTTGGTGAAAATCCCAAGAATTTTCATCCATGACCAGCAAAATCTCAGCAAACCCAATAATGGTGATGATCAGCAAAAGTTCAGCATCCCGGTTATAGACTTGCAAGGCATAGATGAAGATCCATTTTCACGTAAAAGGGTAATAGACCAAGTTGGATATGCATGTGAAAATTGGGGATTTTTTCAGGTGGTCAACCATGGAATTTCTCTGGAACTTTTGGATAAGATGGTTGACGGAATTCGTAGATTCCATGAACAAGATCCTGAGCTTAAGAAAGAGTTTTACTCTCGGGATTATACGAATAGAAGGGCTAAGTTTAACACCAATTTTGATTTGTATCAAGCTCCAGCAACAAATTGGAGGGACACTTTGAGTTGTGTTTTGGCTCCTCGAGCTCCAAATCCTGATGATTTGCCTGAAGTCTGTAGGTATGTCGTTGAACCAGTTGGTAATTATTATTATTATTATTATTGGAACAATTTAATCTGCTTCTGATCTGTGACAGTTTGCTATTATTGTTGTTTATTATTTAGAGTCCGCAGAGCAAATGATTGGTGACAAATTCGAAAAATGCAACATTAAAAAACATCACACTATATATTTGCTATTGTTAGAGTTAGTGATCCGAATTTTTGATGACCTGACCCGAAAAGCTCGAGGTCGATCCATTTGGTGAAACTAATTTTGGAGAAAAATTTGGGGCTCTGTGGTGGAAACGGAGGTACGGACCTGTTCAATTTTAGGGTTTCTTCCGTATATATATTTCTTATTTTTTTGGGGTTTGGCGGCTGTAATTGGGGTTTTAGGGTATAGCGCAGTTTTTTCTCACCTTTGTATCAATTTTTCGATATTGGATTTGCTTCTCCCTGTCCGTGGTTTTTCCCGTCAAGGATTTCCACGTAAATCCTGTGTTTGTTCTTCGTTTTCTTTGTTTCCGTTGCTATTTTTTTTTTCTCCCAATTCCGTAACAGCTACTGTTTGGTCTATTGAATTATACAAGTTTTGCTGCGTTTTTCCCTGTTCTGTCCAAAAAAACACACACACACACAGGTATTTATAAATTATAGAAAATATGTTTTGGAGTAAATTTTTTCAATATTTGTGTAACATCATTCTGTTATTGAGGGGAGACTGGAGGGTGTTTCATCCACTGGTGCTTAGTGTAGAGAAAAGGAAATTTTTTCTTTTTTTTTTTTTTTTTTTTTGGTCAAATAGACCAAACATTTAAAAAAAATAAAGAGAGACAGATAACAGAGAAACTGTAATAAGTCATATTTCTCTATTCCAATCTCAAACAAACAATGGAAAATTTGCAGGGAAATTATACTGGATTACTCGGACAAAGTAATGGCATTAGGGTCTGCTCTATTCCAACTTTTATCAGAGGCACTTGGGCTCCCACCCAGCTACCTGAACGACATTGGATGTTCAGAGGGTCTTTTTTTTCTGGGTCATTATTACCCACCATGCCCTGAACCAGATCTCACACTGGGTACAAGTAACCATTCAGATAGTAGCTTCCTCACTGTGCTTCTTCAAGACCAAATCGGTGGACTCCAAGTCCTCCATGAAAATCAATGGGTCAATGTCACTCCCATTCATGGAGCTTTGGTCATAAATCTTGGAGATCTATTACAGGCAAGAAAATCCTAATAAATTCCCTTTTTTACATTTTCCAATTGTGATTTTATGTGGCTCTGAATTTGATAATTTGGTTTTGCTGTTGTTTTGTTTTCTGAGCAGCTAGTCACAAACGACAGGTTTCTAAGTGTAAATCATAGGGTGCTGGCACAGAATGCTTGTTCAAGAGTTTCTGTAGCAAGTTTTTTCAGAACACATGTTCCACCAGAAAATAGTTCAAGATTGTATGGACCTATTAAGGAGTTGACAGCAAAAGAAAATCCACCAATTTACAGGGAAACCACTGTGAAAGATTTTGTCCAACACTACTACACCAAAGGACTCAATGGGGTCTCTGCACTTGAATATTTCAAGCTATGAACTATCTACTTATCCCCATATGGTCTAAATGGAAATTATATATTAGCTTATATGTGTTTATCGATCGAGATTAATGCCAATAATCAACCTACAAAGTCAAGCAAAATGAAAGGAGTAAATGTCCACTACCATCATGGAAATATCTTTATAAGCTTTCAAAAATAAGAGAGTCAACTAGGATAATCTTTATAAGGTTATTCCTGTACCTGTTCTTATTTATCCTTTGTTAAGATTTATAAATAAAGTATGTGAATTTTCATTGAATGTACTGAGAACCTTAAATCAACAATGAAATAATTTGTATTTCTCATTCTTATCTTTTCTATCTTTTTACTCTAAAAACTTTTTTCAATGTACATGGTCATTCTCCTATAAAAAATGCTAATGGAATCTAGAGATTCGAAACTGGATAATAATATTTATAGATGTAACTGTCTACATATACATAAGTGTACCTATCCAATTGCTTTAGTTTATAAGAAAATTTTACTTTATAGACTGATTATTTGGTGTAATAATAACATAAACAATTTATTTAGCTAACCAACATCTACTGCAAAAAAAAAAAAAAAAATCAAAGTCAAAGTTTTAATTGCAATAAAATAAAATAATTAATTTAATCTGTCTTGAATTTAAATAAGATAGAAAACTCAATCCTATTAATAATAATAATAATAATAAAATCTCGAATAAAAACTCTGATAAATATAAAATTTTATTAAACATAATTAATTTTGAAATATCTTATTTGATAATTTTATTATTTTTACGTTTGGCGGCCAAATTTTTTTTTTTATTATCTGTATTAATTTTGTTGTTAAAAATTGTACATGTTGAAAAAAAAAAAAAGGGGGGGGGGGGGGGGGGGGGAAGGGAATGGGTCCCAGTCTAAACTGGGTCCCGCCCATCTAAAATGGTTGACCGAAAGAAAGGTTTCAGAAAAAAAATGATTTTTTTTAGTGAGATTTTAAAGCCTAGCTAGCTGTTTATATATCTTTTTTATCATTTTCCATTGACAACTTGCAAGCGTGCTTTTGTTCTCTTTTTCATCCAATTTTTTCGTTCTTTTTACTATTAAGACTTTCTTGTAGTTCTTCC